>NW_026555059.1:0-109204 GCF_021234165.1 Pteronotus mesoamericanus | reverse complement strand
CAGTCTAATGCAGTGTGACCTCCACAGACCAATCATCTATTTGTTTCAAGAGCCTTCATTACAAGGAGTTCCTGGGGGAGTGGTAAAGATGGTATAGGGGGACCCACTACATGCTCATAACATATTTCTTCTCCCAGCAGGACCCTCTCCTCCCACGCTTATGAACCTGAAATAACAGAGCTGTTTCAATGTTCCTTCTTCCCAACCTGTTCTACTCTGTATTGAGGAGTAGGACAAATGAGGGAAGAAGCAAAGAAATGAAAAGGGAAAGGAAGACCTTCAATATGACATAAATGTCATGGACTTTTGTTGGGAAGTTCTCTGTCCTACCATTTCAGAAATGAACAAAGCTCAATTGGAGCCTGAGTCAGAGGTGATCCCTGAGGAAGATGAGCTGCAGCTGCTGTACTCAAGAGACTTCATCTTCATCCCCTCTGCTGGAGTCTTAGGAGCTACTGCCTTCTGCCTTTTCCCCATCTTCCTTATTTTCTTCCGATCTCTGTGAGGCATGGCAATGGACCCCACTAGTCCCTAGAGATTCTGTTTCTGGAGCCCCAAGCCCCTGCTCCTGTGGCAGTCCTTCTTGCAGAGTCTTTGCTGAGGGACAGTGCATGTCTGTCCTGATGATCTTGGGGTCCGGGCCTTCATTCATGTTCACATTCTTACGCTTAGTATAGGTCCTCTCTCTGTAAGCAGCGCATTCTTCAGGAGACAGAGTCTTGAGCCAGCGATGCATGTTCACCTTGTACTGTTCCTGCAGCTCCTCGGCCTGCTTCTTGTAATGCTGCTTCTGGCTCTGCGGGATGCGCTGCCAGCGTCTGCCAATCTCCACCATGCGCTCCCTCAGGGGCAGGTCGCGCAGCTCCCTACTTGACCACAAATCCTGGTGGAACTTGTGGTATTCGTTCATTGGGGGCTTCTTGGGCTCTCCATGGAATTTCATCACGTCAGGAAAATCGTTTTCTGAGGGGGATTGCACTTCTTCCACATTTTCCTGAAGCGTCTCTTGGGCTTTGGTTGGGCTCCCCTTGGGGGCAACGGATGTCTTAGAGTTCTGGACAAGGTCAGGGTGGTCTTTCCTAAACTGAGCCAGTTTCTTCTCAAACTCCTGTTTCTCCTTCTGGAAATCTTGAATATATTTCAGCTTCATCTGCTTGGGGAGTTCTTTGTATTTCTTAGACAGGACCTTGGTCAGCTCCTGGTTGTTCAGCTCAGGGTACATGTGGGAGTACTGAGCCCTCTTCTCGGTGAAGAAGCGGAGGTAAGCACTCAGGGGCTTTGTGGGTAAGTCGGGGGTGAGCCTTGAGCTTTTTTGTTTTGTAAGGATTTCTAAGATGTTCCTTAGCTTCCAGGACTAATTCTGTCAAAGTGCGAAACTTCCTTATCTTGTTAGAAATTTCTAACCATTTGAGTTTGCACATTTCTCCAGAATAATCTTTAAAAGCTACTCTTTCCCAGTCCATATGTGACTGGGTTGTTCTGAATGTGTGGCTGTCATTGGATGGGAGATTATTCTCTAGGCGGTCCAGTAAGACTGCAATGTCTTCTTTGGGCCATTGGTCTTGGCCATTAGTTGATGCCATTTCCAGGACTTTGGGCCACTTACAAGGTCCCAGTTGTGCAGACACCACAGCAGACTCAAGTATTTTCACTCTTAAGACAGCAGTTGAGCTCTTTTAGAAGTTTTGCACTCTATGCAATTCAGTATTTCTGAGGAGAAAGACAAGAAAAGAATGAGAAAATCACAATCCACTTGATATATGTTCCTCATGTAACTCACTCGCCTTAACAAAAGAAATGAAAAATTGTCTACCTCTGAAGTGAAATTTATGTTTACCGATCATATGCTACATTATCACTCTTCAAAATCATCCTGTTGCCTTTCATTCTATCCTGCCTTTTGCCAAATCTCACCAGGGCCTGTCTTAAATACAGTGACAACTGGCTACTCCTGGGTCAATGTAAGAAAATGGCCCTGGGGAAGGAGAGCAAAAAAATGAAATGAAAAGAGAACTGTTTTAAAAGGAAAGGACTGTTGATCTCTAGTGCCTCGAGAGGGGCCACCTTCTAAGTGCACTCGGGTGCCCATGCAGAAGGTACAAGCTGGAAATAAATGAAACAATCTAGGGAGGCATGCACTCCACACCGGTATATTTTATGAATGAATCTTAAACCTGCAGTAAATGACTAATCGATAATTATTTGGGGTGTGGAGGAGTGAATGCCTTCTTATGAGCTATGTAGATTGCTTCTCCCTTCAAATGTTAAGGATCAAATGAGGATTATGCAATATTTACAATTTTATTCAGTTAACTTTTCTTCATTTTTAAGCCTCTGTCACTTTTACTGTTCTAAAACAAGGTTTTCCAATTAAGTTTTATGTTTCATGCCAAAATAAACTATAGAAAATCTAGAACTTTCCCTCTAGGTATCAAATTTGTATTGATAAGGAATAAAAAATAAAAAAATAATTATGCAAATCTGTAACTGTCAAAACAACATTAAAATTTTATAGCTCAAGAGTAAACTAAAAGTAACATCATTTTAATTAATTAGAAAAATTACATTTTCTTAGAAAAGTCTTAAGCCAGCTGACAGTTAAATTAAATTATTATGTTTATTTTTTAAGGAAAGAAGAACTCATCCTGCTGCAGGTGTGTGCCCACCTGGTGATTGTATAATTCGTCTCATCAGTGCTCGTTGGGTCAGGGCTTCTCTGTTGTCTGGGCTCAGTGGCGGACGCCTGTGGTAACTTTCCGAGTTTCCCACAGTCCAGCCAACGTCAGAGGCCTCCAGGCAGAGTGAACGTGGCTTCTGAGCAGCCTTTTAAAGGATCCCTGAAGCTCCGCCCTGATCAGGTTTCTGCGGTGGGGAAGACTGCCTAGAGGGACTCCCACAGGCTTCATTAGATTAATTCCCTCTGGAATGTCCGGAAATAATCTCTTTACCTCCCTCCGCCCACCCATTGATGTAGGTTCATCCTCAGCGTTGATTTTTAAACAACGTCCACATGGCAAAATTTCCTCTGGGTTTCTGGGTCCCACATTCTACTTCCAGTCCTGCTCCCACGTCTGACTTCATTTCAGTGAGGTATTTGAATACAGGTCCTTCTCTTCGGTGCTAATTTCAGTCTTTTCCTATGGTCTGGAATCTGAAATTCTCTCACCCTCAGGATGGCTATTTCAACTGTTTCAATTCTGCTCAGTTTCTCCCCAGTCTTTAGAGGTTAAGGTGGCATTTGGGATAGAAGTGTGAATGACTATTTTATTCTGTGTTGAGAGAGCTAAGATATGTGCAAAAAATACATATGATTTGGTGAAAGCAATTTGATGAAACTCAAATGGGCTATCAGGATACCATGACTGAAATGATGACTTTGTTTTTTACAGCGTCAGGCTTTTTAACTGTTTGAAAAATCCATTTTCCCACTTCTATTTTAAAATTTTATTACTAAGTCTCCAACAAGTAATTTATTATATGAATTGTCCCACAATAGAATCTTAAGAAACTCTAAATGAATAAAACGATTTACAAATTATAATGCATTAAGTAAATATGAAGTAATTTTGGACTGTTCAACTTTTTCATCATATACATAGACACAAGCCAGAACTGTACAAGGAACTCTCTCAAGGTCTAAACTCCTTGCGTTTATTTATGATGATAACGTGTTGGTGTGAGTTTTTAAATTATTGTTCCTTTTTTCATATTGTACAATATTTTTGGTAATGAGTGGGCGCTCCAAAAAAGAAAAGCTGTTTTTATAAAAATATGCTGCCGGATCCATACTACATACCTTTCAAATAACTCCCGTAGACTTTAGGCTGCGGCGCCATCCCCCTACCCCGTCACTGGGATATCCACCCACCAGCCCAGAATCTAGGACGTCCACAGTCGAAATGTCACCCGGTACCGGGACAATTCCGTCACTGTGGTTGGCCGCTGCCCAGTCTGCAGAGCATGCGCCGCAGTGCCAAGGGCAAGACCAGCCCTCCCACCCTGTGTGAGGCAGCACTCAACGCGGGAGCCGCCTGGGGACACTGCGCGCCTGCCCCCGGGGGTGGAGGGCAGCATGCAGCTCAGGCGCCGGGCTAGTCCTCCACCGTGACCTGTCTGTTCCAAGGCTTCTCGGACAGCACCCCCGAACTCCCACAGCACCCAGCCACCCTGGAGGCCCTGTGTTTTGTTAGAGCTGTTCCTTCAGACCTTGGCTCAAATGCCTGAGGCCAAGAAGCCGCCTCTGCAGCTTTCCTGGAGCCAGGCCCTGCCCCTCCTGTTACCTCTTCCCCAGCGCACCGTAACACAAATAAATACACTGTTCGCTGGACTGAAGAAAATTAAAAAACTAACATAAATAGTTTTGTAGGTATTTATGGTTATAAATATTCTATAAGTGTGATTTAATTAACTAAATAAATCAATGTTGCACACCTATGCTTGTAGTACTTAATTCTGATGGTTTTAACGTATTTTCTGTTATTAAAATTACACCTTCCATTACAGTAGAACAAGGCACACAAGCAAACTATCATTATTTAAATATGAAATAAGTAAAATATTAAGGAATAATATTATCTAATATGGCTGAAAGTATGAAGTGAGTACTGTCAAATACCCTTGGAGTGTTAGAGGTTAGTGAAGGATGGTGTACAAATACGCATTAAAATCTCTAACAATGTGTCTGCCTCTGACCTAGTAATCCTAGTTGTAGAAAAGAACCCTGAAGAACGCGCTGGATAATCCCTCGCATACTGGAAACTTTACATCAACAATTTCTCTCCTAGCTGCCCATAACCTCCATACAGTAGTCTCCCTCTTCTCGACTGTTTTGTTTTCCTCAGTTTCAGTTACCTAAGGTCAACCACGGTTTGGAAACATTAAATGGAAGATTCCATCAAGAGACAATTCCTAGGTTTTAAATGGCATGCTGCTCTGATGAAATCTACCACTGCCACTCTCTGTCCTTCCAGGGACATGATTCATCTCTTGGCCCAGAGTATCCAAGCCATAGTCACTACCGGCTTCTTAGTCACTTAGTAGCCGTCTCGGTTATCAGATCCACTGTCATAATATTGAAGTGCTTGTGTTCAAGGGACCCCCATTTTACTTAATAATGGCCCCAAAGTACAGAAGTAGTTTAGACTTTATCATGAGTATCTTTGTATAGGGGAAAACAGACTATATAGAGGGTTTGGTACTAGCTAAGGTTTCAGGCATCCCCTGGGGGTCTTGGAATGTATTTCTCATAGAATAAAGGGGAGTACTGTACATACATACCAGGAATAAACTACTTCTTTTCTCTTTTTTTTTTCAGGAAAAACTGAATCCTTGGAATTTCAGAACAACCCTCTTTCATTTTATTGGACGGTATAGGCGGTTAAATTATTCCAACCCCTCCCCCCCACCAAAATTACCTCCAAGTCCTAACATTCTTTACCTGTGATGAATGTGACTTACTTGGACATTAGGTCTTTGCAGGTGCAATTAATTTTGAGCAACTGAAGTTCAGTTCATCCTGGATTTAGGCCTGTCCCTAAATTCAACGAATGACTAGTGACCTTAGAAGAGAATGGTGATAGAGACTTGAGGCAGCGAGACACAGGAAGAAGGCCTTGTAGATAGAGAAGCCAAGACTGCAGTTCTGCTGCCACAGGCTACGGATGCCAGGAGCCACCAGATGGAAGAAGCAAGAAAGGATGCTCCCCCAGAGGCTGTGGGGGCAGAGAGGTTCGGCCACACCTTGATACCACACTTCTAGCCTCTAGAACTATGAGAGAATAAATTTCTGTTGTTTAAAGCTACCTGGCATGTGGCGGTTTGTTATTTCAGCTCTGGGAAACCAATAAAGATGGTGACCTAGATGGGAGTGGCCAGCTCTTAATTTTCTTTACCTTATTTCCTGAGCCTTCTGTTGCTACACTCAGCGCTCAGACACACACAGCGAGGTTGAGAGACTCCTGCCACTAGAAATAGTAAGAAAACAGCCACTGATACTTAGAAATGACTGAGTGAATTACACTTTGTAGTCTGAGATATATAGGTGAGTGGATAGGACAAAAATATGAATGAATATACTTGTAATAATAAGGTTTTGCCTCCAGTACAAGGATCTATGTTATTCCTTTAGCAAACATTAGGAAACACATTACTGGTACCCGCTCTTTTCCTGCTCTCACCACTTACTAGAAATTATTACCTGTGAAACCAGTACTCAAAATATAATTGAGGATAATAGAATACCACTTGAACACCTTTTATTATTATTATTATTATTATTATTATTATTATTGCTGTAATTATTCAGATGCTGTGGGAAAATGCTTCCAATCTGTCCCTTTCTGAAGTACAGAATAATGTGATTGGGCTCAAAACTCATGTTTCTATAATTCATTAACAGATTTTAACCACATCTTTTATAAATGGATTATATAAAACCATCAAATGTGCCCTGAGTTGTGTGGCTTAGTGGGTTGGGCATTGTTACACAAGTCCAAAGGGTTGACAGTTCAATTCCCTGTCAGGGCACATGCAGGTCCCCAGTTGGGAGTGTGCTTATTGATGTTTCTTTGCAACATCAATTTTTCTCTTCCTCTCTTTCTCCCTTTTTATTGCTCCAAAAATAAATAAATAAATAAAATCTTTAAAAAAAAGCATTGAATCTGGTCTGCCATATTTATTCCAGTATAAATGTATAATGTAAAGATTATTTTTTGAGGCATATGACAAAATATGTCTAATAAATTCAAAATGTGTAGTAGTTAGACCTCTTATATAACTGTTAAGAAGACCTTGTTTTTAGAGTAATTTGAGGTTTGCAATATATTAAGCCCAAATTATAGTTTCCATATATTCCCGTTGCTCATATCAACATTCTCTGCTGGCTATCAACACCCTGAAGGAGAGTGGGAGATTTGTTATAATCGATGAACATACACTGACACACCTTTGTCACAAGAGTCCATCAAGGTCAATCTTGATGTTATACATTCAAAGGGTTTGGACAAATGTTTAAGGACATGTATCCATCCTTATGGTATCATTCAGAATATTTTCACTGTCCTAAAAACCCTTTGTGTTCTGCCTTTTTACCACTCCTCCCACCCCCTAAATCCATGCAATCACTGATCTTTTTAAAGCCTCCACTGTTTTGCCATTTTCAGTATGTCATAAGGTGTCAATTGTCAAGTATGTAGTCTTTTCAGAATGGTTTTTCAATTTATTGATTTTAGAGAGAGAGAGGAAGAGAGAGAAGGAGAGAAACAGCAATTTGTTTGTCCACTTATTTATGAATTCATCTATTACTTCTTTTAGGTACCCTGACTAGGGATTGAACCTGCAACTTTGGTGTACCGGGGCAACAGTCTAACTGAATGAGCTACGCTGCCAGGGATTTTTTTTTTTAACTTAGTAATATGCCTTTAGGGTTTCTCCCTGTCTTTCCATGGTCTAACTTGGCCATTTCTTTTTAGCACTGAATATTCCATTGTTGGATGTACCACAGTTGATTTATCCATTCACCTACTGAAGGACATCTTGGTTGCTTCTAAGTTTCGGGAAGTGTGAATAAAGTTGCTACACACACCCATGTGCGGGTTTATGTGTGTACAGTTTTTCTACTCCTTTGGGTAAACATCAATGAGTGTGATGGGTCATATGGTAAAATTATGTTTAGTTTTGTAAGAAACAACCAAACTGTCTTAGAAAGTGGCTGTGCCATTTTGCACTCCCACCAGCAAAGCATGAAAGTTTCTGTTTCTCCACATCTTCACTAGCATTTGTTGTCAGTTAGTTTTATATATTTTTGCCATTTTAATAGGTGAGTGATAATGTCTCATATTTTGATTTCTAATTCTCTCATGACATGATGTTGAATATCTTTTCACATGTTTATTTGGCACCTATATGTTTTTTCTGTTCAAATATTTTGCCCGTTAAAAAAAATAGGGTAGTTTGTTTTTATTATTGCTGGGTTTCAAGGCTTCTTTGTATATTTTATATTATGTCATTTATTAGATATGTCATTTGCAAATGTTTTTTCCCGGTCAGCGGCTTGTCTTCTCATTCCCTTTTTTTTTAATATTAATTTTTTATTTTAGAGAGAGGGGAAGGGAGGGAAAAAGGGAGAGAAAGATCAATGTGAGAGAGAAACATTGATTGGCTGCCCCCTGCAACATGCCCCAACTAGGGATAGAACCAGCAAACCAGGCATGTGCCCTGACTGGGAATCGAACCAGCGACATTTTGGTTTGTGGGACAACCCTAAGCAACTGAACCACACTGGCTGGGGCTCATTCTCTTGATAGTGCTTTCTCAAAATAAGTGATTTTTTATTTTATTTTTGTTACTTGAAATGTAATTTTTAATTTATTTTTAATTTCAGTTTTAAAAGGTAAATTAATTTA
This sequence comes from Pteronotus mesoamericanus, assembly GCF_021234165.1. NCBI lineage: Eukaryota > Metazoa > Chordata > Mammalia > Chiroptera > Mormoopidae > Pteronotus > Pteronotus mesoamericanus. The sequence goes on along the minus strand of NW_026555059.1, from coordinate 100,802 downwards.
TCATTTAAGCGTAGTAATACAAAATTATCTTTTAAAATAAACACATTTAAGTAAAAATGTTAGCATATCTAAAAAAAATTATTGAGTAAATAAGAGGATAGTTGGTCTACATGACCAGAAATCTTGTATGTAAAGGAGAAAGGCCGGAGTCTGCCCCAGAGTTTCCTGCTTTTGGTGGAAAGGCAGAGCGGGCTGACCATAGTCCCTTTGTGAGAAGTTCTGGGCATTGCGTTCTTCCTCTAACCACCCCCTCTGCCAAGGTAGAACTTGGCTCTCAGGAGATGTGGCTCTTTGACAACCAGAGCCCTAGGATCACGGGTCTGCCCTGAAGGCAGTTCTAGAAGGCCCCTGAGCCTCACACACATAATGAAGTGATGAATGCTTGGCTGATCATTGCATGAAATTCACACTCATGGTTAACTTTTCTCAGTACTGATATTGCGTTGAAATTGCTGTGTGTCCCCGTGTCCTGTCTGTGCATTGCTATGACTTGGCTGAACTTGCTAGGAAGGACACGCTAGTTGCCCCGGCCTGGCTCTGCAGAGTTACAGCACTTTGCCTTCTGTCTATGGATTTGTTCTGTACCTTCACTCTTAAATAAAAGCGAGGTAAATGTGAACATGTGCCCCGGTGCATGCAGACCAGTTCCGGCTCTCCTGTGTCTCTCCGTTCAGCCGCGACAGCCGCGGCACTTCCTGGGGCCTCTTGAAGGCTCGAGCAGCCACCAGGGGGCGGGCTTCCCAGCAGTTCCCCCTGGCCACATGCTGTAGCAAAGGCTCCCGGAAAACTGTGAGTGTAGGATGCGACATGTAATGAAAATCTGGAAAATCTATATGCTCCATTCCAGCACAGCAACATCTACTTGGGTATTACCGGGGGGCGGGTCGGGGGGGCAGGGGCAGGGGAGGCCCTGGCTAGTGTGGCTCAGTGGATTGAGCGCTAGCTTGTGAACCCGAGGGTCGCTGGTTGTGTTCTCAGTGTAGGGCTCTTGCCTGGGTTGCAGTCCAGGTCCCCAGTAGGGGGAGCTCCAGAGGCAACCACACATTAATGTTTCTCTCCCTCTCTTTTCCCCTCCCTTCCCGTCTCTAAAATAATAAAAAAAAAAATTTATTATTTTTAAAAAAACCAAACACCCAGTTTATTTGTAGAGCCTAGAATATCTCAAATAATTTATTTGATATTAATCTGTGAAAATAGATGTTCTGGGAAAGGTCATCCTGCTGAGAAGGGAACCTCACGGAGGCTGCATCCAGGTCACTTTGTGTTTTGCCTCACCGATGGGATGGAGGCCCCTGCCTGGCCTGCTGGGCATACTCACCAGACATTCCTTAAAGAGTAGCTTCCTATCATCGACTCTGGTTTCTTGTTGGAAAGCACGAGCTGCTAATGAGAAAACTGAGATTTATAAATGAGAATATTCTGATCTTGTTCACTCTTAGCTTTCCTCACCCTGTACACCTAGTTTTCCCAGAGCCTTTACCAGAGCTTGGTTTCAGTCTCAAGTCCTCAGATTTGCTGGAAAAAGATACCAACTCAGTGTCTGATGAAAACATTATTGTCAAACATCCCACCTTATTTTTGGCTAGATGGTAGCAGTAGTTTCCAGCAAAACGTTCAGAGGAAGGTGAAACTTAAAACTGCACCTTTCCCCTCTCCTTGGTAGCCCAAAGGCCACCTCTGGAGATTGTCAGGTTGATTTTTCATATGTGACAGGGAAGGTGACAATCCTCAATGCAGGACTGGTAGTTAGCCAAAAGGGCTGTGAAGAGTATGAGGATCAGCCATACACTTTTCCTTCACAAATCGGTCACACCAACACATTCACACTTTACTATTGGGATGGCCAAAAAGCCCATTTAGTTTTTTTCTGTAAAATAAAAAACACGTTTTTCATTTTCACCAATAACTTTATTGCTTTGGATATTTTGAGCATGGTAGCTATTTCTCACTGTTGGCTTCTCGTGGGTAGAGGCCATGGGTGCTTCTAAACATCTTCCAATACTTAAGAGTGCCCCACAGCAAAGAATTACATGGCCAAAATGTCAGTGGTGCCAAGAAACTTGGCAAACCACTTTTGACACACTTGATCAGTCACAGCACCTTCTCCATACACTGCACAAATCTTTTTTCTGTATTTCAGTTGTGTTTTTACCTTTCTTGAAATAATAAAGCATAATATGCTGAAAATGTTGCTTATTTTCTTCCATCCCCAGTATTAAAATGGCTACACAAAAACTCACCAATTTTGATAATTTTTTTAAATGCACGCTGACATGACAGCTGTCACAATACAATGTAACAAAATTATTTGGAATGAAGTTAAAGACAACTAAGCACTACTAGAGACATCATATGGAAAAAAAGAGTAATGAGCTTTTTGGCCAACCCAATAAATATGTTTCTAATTACACATATATCACAGGCTATTCACTGATATTCTGTGAAATACAGAAAATAAAACAAAAATCACTTTAATTACATTATTACTAGAAATATTTATGAATGTTTTAGAATAATTTCTATTTTCATAATAAACAATATTTTTGTATTTCTCTGAGAAGAAGTTGGTGCAAAAAAAATTGGAGAAGAAATAGGAGGAAAAATGACTTCTGGCTGTGTTCTGAACAATTGCAGGCCCCCCAGGAGAAAGTAATTATGCTTTTGGAGTTAAAGATCATTTTTTAAAATCATGACTGTAGAAACTTACTAACATCATCCACCTGAAATACATATGCATATATTTTGAAAGGTTTAGAGACCAAGTAATAATTCCCATTTTTTACAATGTCTGCATTCCCACAGCTGAGTTCTTTAATGAGAACTACATCTGGGAAAGGATGCATCAAGGTTTAAACATCAAGTTTTGGTAGAGTCCAGATATGAATTATTCCTTTTAAAAATATTCTTTCTTTGTCATTTTTCCCCATTGTTGTGGGTTTCTGTTTTGTTATAGTGAGTCATAAACTTAAGTAGTAAATGGAGACCAAAGTTATTTTCAAAGAAGCTGGTCTGGGAGCAGGCACTAAGCTGGAAAGAGGTGGGTGTTAAGGGAAAACTTCACTTAATGACTTATACAGGGAAAGCCAAACTGGTTACTTTGACTACCAACCTTTAACAAAATGTTAACTATATTTGTGAGGTCAAGGCCAAGGCAGGACAGGGCAGTGATTTTAGAACAAGAGTTTAATATTTGTGAGGTCAGGGCAAGAGTATAAATTGAGGTCCATGTACCACATGCTAAATATTTTTTAAAAATATTTTATTTATTAACCCTGGCTGGTATGGCTCAGTAGATTGAGTGCCAGCCTGCGAACCAAAAATATTTTTTAAATTTATTTTTAGAAAGAGAGGGGAGGGAGAAAGAAAGGGAAAGGAACATCCATCAGTTGCCTCTCATACACTTCCAACTGGGGACCTGGACTGAAACCCAGGCATGTGCCCTGACTGGGAATAGAACCTGCAGCCTTTCAATCCACAGGCTAGTGCTCAATCAACTGAGGCACACCAGCCAGGGCCACATGCCAAATTTTTAAAATGTATAACTACATCTTACAAACAGTCAATAAAATTTTTATCTTTCCATTTTGATAAGTATTATATACCTTCATAGTGGCATGAAAGTCTGGGTTGACATTTAAAATTGTCAGGCCTTTTTCATGTTGCTGACATGGTTCATTGAGGGGAAAACAAACCACGGAGTAATAGCTAGGCAGCCCTGGTGCAGGCGGGGCTTTTGTGAGTCCCTGCCAGAAGTTCTAGGAGGTGGAAACTGCAGACTTCTCTGCCTGTGGGATTGGACAGGTGCTTCTGGAGACCAGAGAAGGGTTCTATTGCCTTGGTACCAGGACATAGGCAACTCTTCACCTTCAATTGCTTGTTTGTGAAGATAAGAAGGGAGAACATTCTGTCTAGTACCTGCCCTACCCAACCCCCCTGCCCTGCCCTGTAACCCTACAACAACTAGTTTCTCACTTCTCTTCCTATGAGACAGGATAGGAAGAAGCTAGGAAAATTCCTTGGCAAGTGGAATAGGAAAACGGGACAGATAGCTGAGTGCGGTGGTCCAGCAATTTACAGCCAGGTACAGACGGTCACCAGGGCAGAAGGCCCCCAAGTGCCTGGCAGGGGGCAAGACTGGGCAAACAAAACTTTGCTCCCAGGGTAAACTTTCCTCCCTGGAATTAACATCTAGGCCTTATAAGAAACATAAAGGCAGACTGTGAGGGTTGGTTTGTTGTAAAATCAGTTATTCTTCATTAGATTATGTTGGTAGAGGTTTATTTAGGGAGATAAGCAAAAATGTTCAATTAATCTTCCCTTTTGAAGAGACTTAATCATCATTAACACCTGTCTGACAACATCTGAAATGTAATCACCTGGAAAAAATGGGTGTGGTCTTTGGAGAAATATAAGGAGCCAAACTCATTCTTCTCCAAAACAGAGGGGTGTTTGGAAGTCACTTGGTTGGGGAGAGTTCTGAAAGCTATCCCTACCACACTGGAAAGGCTAGATCCCTGAGCTGCCTTGTAGAGCAAGCATTGGTGAGTTTTAATTTGTCAGCAAACTGCAGTTATTTCTATGAAATCACTTTCTCTGCTATCTTAGTGAAAATGATTCTATTATTGTTTTTTCGTCTTGCATTGGTATGTGTTTTGGAATTAATATGATGGCTAATTTTAGTTTTCTTACTTTATGTATTCCTTAGTTGTTCCTAGGTATTACAATGACTCAAAGTACTTGCCAGATATGTTGTGGTTTTGTATACGTTGTAGATCCTAAAAAATTTTTTTAGGAGTATTTGATTCTATATGTAGTACACATTACAGTCTCCTCCAAAAGTAGTGAATGCCTGTGTATACAATAGAGATGATATTCTATAATATTTAATAAGATAAGCATTCAATGATTTGAGAAAAATACTTCAATATTTCAGTATTTCACTTTGAAGTGAAGTAAATATTTTTTTAAGAAACAGGAGTTTCCTGACAAATTTTAAATTCAAGAGAGTCCGGTGGTAACTTCAAAATCTTATATCTACATATCCTTTAACTGAGAAATAATCATCTTTAGGAATCTCCCCAAAAGAATTTCTCACAAACAAGAATAGATATAAAGGATGTATTTTGTAGAACTTTCAGTAGCTGAATAAATAAAGGAATAGGAAATAAATGTTTCCTGAAATATGGGGTATTATTTAATGAAATACACTATATATTAGTCTGTTATGCAACAGACAATATTCTCTAATCACTGGTTTAGTCTGTGTTATCTTGTATGTTTTTACCTAATGGATTTTTTAATAACAAATGCTTGCTTCCACATAACTAGAAAAACCACTGCAAGACAATTCACAGTACTGAATAATATCAAATTAAAAATAAAAATTCACTGATATCAGTCAGAATCACAGTTAGTGATCTTAGGGGCTAATATTTCAATTTATTACTAATATCAGAAATATTTATTAAAATTATCAATTCATTGATTTAGAGAAGGTACATCAGGGCATTCACTCTGTGAGTGGCCCTGCATGGTAAACCTAGAATGGAACAAGGAGGCCTGTTTTCTTTTTCCTTTGTTCCCTGACTGGGAATCAAACCGGCGACCCTTCGCCTTGTGCGATGAAGCCCAACCAACTGAGCCACTCTTGTAAGGGCAAGAAGACATGTTTTTATATTTCTTAAATTTAAAGGCACATAAATGTGCCAACTTAGCTAGGCAGAACTACAAGAATGGAAAAGAGAGCAGCAAAATTTTTTTAGCATATGTACCACTTGCCTAGTTATTCAATCAAAGACTAGTCTAAGTGGTAATGTGAGGAGATTTGCAGATCTAAGTAAAATCCTTTTTTATTTTTCCTGTAAGCTAAAGAGATTTGCAAGTGAGCCTGATTTCATCACTAGAGGTCCTTTAAAGAATAGCTTAGACAATCCTTGAACAAAACTCCAAACAGCAAATGGGTTGGTATTGCTCCAAATACTCTTCACTGACAGTGACAAATGATGCATTGTCCATGACCATTGGGCTCCAGCCTGCTGGTGATTTCCCTCCTAGACTTACTCTATCACAGATCTCATACTTGCTTGACTAGCCCCCACAATCATGTAAGTCAGTTCTTTGTAATAGATCTTCATAATAAATATGAATCTCTTCACATGTACATCCGTATTAATGGTTCTGCTTCTGCGATTTGAACCTTGACTGATATATAGCACTGATGACTTTTCTTCACTGCTATGACAGTCTGGATTACAAATCTTTTTGTTTAGTTTAGGTTTTTTTTTTTAAATCATCACTGAAGATATGGATTTTAGAGTGAGAGAAGGGGAAAAGAGAGAGAGAGAGAGAGAGAGAGAAAGAGAAAAAGAAACATCGATCAGTTTCCTTCTTTACAAGCATCAACCTGGGATCAAACCACAACCTAGGTATATGTCCTGACTGGGGATCAAACCCACAACTTTTCGGTGAGCCAGACAATGTTCCAACCAACTGAGCCATCTGGTAAGGGCTTGGCCATAAATCTTGTGGTCCATTGGCAAGGAATCCTTCTCTCAGAAAATATTAGGATAACCCCTCTCCAAATTTCCTTCCTTTTTTGGATTTTTATATAAAAACACAAAGATATGGCATACCAAGAAAAATACAGTTGGTCCTCTTTTTTTTCAGATTCTATATTTGCAGATTTGCCTATTCACGAAAGTTGATTTGTAATTCTAAAACTAATAATCATGGTGCTTTTCTAGTCATTCTTGTGCTTGCACCCAGCAGGAAAAGTTTGAGTCCTGCCAATTGAATATTTCAAGCATAGTTTGAATAAGAAGAATGCCTTCTTATTTCAAGTTACACTGCAGGTAGTTATCTTTTCCATGGTACATTTTGTCAAGTTTTTGGCATTTTTGTGCTGTTTGTTGGTTTCATTGTTTAAAATGGCCCTGAACTTTAGTACTGAAGCCCTGTGATATGACTTATGGAGATAATTTATCTGTTAGATTAGCTTCCTTAAGGCATGAGCCCTAGTGCTGTTAGCCATGAATTCAATGTTAATGAATTAATAATGTATATTAAATAAGGTGTCTTTATTTTTATTTTGTTTTATTTTAAACTTATAAATCATGTTTATTCTATTACAGTTATCTCAATTTTTACCCCTTTACCCCCCTCCACCCATCCCACCCCCACCCCCCACTCCCACAATCAATTCCCACTCTGTTGTCCATGTCCATGGGTCATTCATACATGTTCTTTGTCTAGTCCCTTCCCCTCCTTTCCACCATTGTCCTCTTTCCCCATCCCCTATGGTCTCTTTCAGTCTGCTTCATGTTTCCATGCCTGTGGTTTATTTTGTTCGTTAGTTTATTTTGTTGAATAGAGTCCACTCACAGGTGAGATCATATGGTATTTGTCTTTCATCAACTGGCTTATTTCACTTCGCTTAATATTCTCCAGTTCCATCCATGTTGTTGCAAAAGGTAAGAGTTCTATCTCTCTCTCTTCCTTTCTTTCTTTCTCTCTTTCTTTCTTTTTTTTCTCTCTTTCTTTCATGCAGATTGATTTTATTTTTTTAAATGTCAAAGTTAATTATAAAATATTAAAAAATTTAAAACCATTAAAAAATCTCAGAGATTAAACCAACATGACACCAGCACAGAAATAATCAAGTAGACCAAAGAAATATAATGAGCATCTAGAGACAAACATAAATATCTGTCTAACAATACAATATAGGATTAAGTTGATATTTCAAATCAATAGGTGGAATAAGGCTTATTCAACAAATAAGGTGCATTAACCATTATTACTTTAAATAAAACAAATATAGAGCCCTATTTCACACAATATATAAGAAATATTCAGGCGAGGTAAAAATCAATATGTAGAATCTAAGGAATTTTAGAAGAAAATAGAACTAATATTTTTCATGACCTGATGTAAAATACTCAGACCCAGAAGCTCTAAAGTAAATATTGACAATATGACTATATTAAACATTTAACACTATATAGTAATATACATATAAAAAAGTTAAAGGACAAGGTTTAGAATAGAAAAGTATTTGCAAAACATCTAAAACATGGTTAATAGGGTTTTTTTGTTTTTGTTTTTGTTTTTAGGGAAAAGAGTTCTACAAACCTTTAATCAATAAATAGGTAAAGAATACCAAAAAGTCATTTAAAGCTTTTTCAAAATAATAGAAATAGGCAAGAAATATACAAAAACAGGTTTAGTTTCAACAAATAGTAAAGGAACAATTAAAATAACATCATTGTCACAATCAGATTAATAAGTATTAAAAATATTGGTAATATCAAGTATTGGCAACTCTGAAAGGAAAGGTATTCATAGAAATGTTTTCTTCATCTTAAAGCAGTCACTTTAGCATATTTTGCAGTGCTGGTTTGGTGGAGGTGTATTTTTTTAGCCTTCTTTTGTCTGGGAAACTCCTTATTTCAACTTCCATTTGAATTCAGAGCCTTGCTGAGTAGAGCAGTCTTGGTTGCAGACCTTTGCTTTTCATTACTTGGAATGTTTCTTGCCATTCCCTTCTGGCCTGTAGCATTTCTGTTGAGAAGTCAGCTGCCGGCTGTACTGGGGCTCCCTTATATGTTACTACCTCTTTCTCCCTTGCTGCCTTTAGGATTCTTTGTTTGTCTTTGATATTTGCCATTTTACTGATGATGTGTCTTGGAGGGGGCCTCTTTGTATTCTTCTTGAATGGGACCCTCTGTGCTTTTTGGCCTTGTGTGACTTCTCTCCTCCAATTAGAGAAGTTTTCCATCATTACTTTTTCAAACAGGTTCTCTATCCCTTCCTCATCCTATTCTCCTTCTGGTATCCCTATTATACAGATATTATTACCTTTCAGGTTGTCCTGCATTTTCCTAAATGTCCCTTCATTCTTTTTGATTCTTTTTTCATTTTCTTGCTCTTTCTGGGAGCTTTTTTCTACCTTGTCCTCCAACTTGCTGATTCGGTCCTCAGTTTCATCTAGCCTGCTTTTGATTCCTTCTACTGTGTTCTTCATTGCAGAAATTGTATTCTTCATTTCCTCTTGTCTCTTATTAATAGCTTCTATGTCCTTTTTCATGCTGATATAGTTTGCAGTAAGTTCCTCATAATTTCCCTGTAGTTTTTGGTAATTCTCTCTGAGCTCACTGAGCTCATTGAGCTTCCTTAGAACCATTGTTTTGAACTCAATATCTGATAGTTTACTTGCTTCTATTTCATTTATTTCTCTTTGTGGGGATTCCTCCTCTCCCTTAGAGTGGGGCATATTTGTTTGTCTTCCCATTATTTGTGAGACTCTTCTCTTTTGCTTCTCCTTCTTAAGTTGATCTGTCTTGATTTCCTGACTTTGTGGTGTGAACTTCTATGGTAGGAGACTGCTGTTTTTCCTTTCTGGATCTGCCTCTGATGATGTCAGATATTGTCCCTGTCTGATCATAGGCAGTCTGTTCTAAATTTCCAGGAATCTACTGTCTGTGGCTGTCTCCTTCAGCTGTTAATCTCTAAATAAGGTGTCTTTAATAGAAACACACATAAAACAAGGTCATGCACTAACTGATAGAAGGAAATGTGAACAGATGCTTGGAGAGAACTAACTCTGCATTTTTGCTAGAAATGATGCTTCAGTGCTTCCTAGTAGAGTGTTTGTGCAACTACCATGAAAAAGTGGAATTTACTGCGTGTGTAACATCTGTCATTTTAGAAAGAAATTTTTTTGGTACAATGCAATGAAGAATCTGTACTTATAAATAAAAAATAGATTACCCAATAGAAAAATGGGCAATTTTATGAAGAGCTTATTTATGGCAAAGAAAATTAAACAGCCAATAAAGAAGAAAAGATGTCAACTCTAATTAACTATGAAAAGAAAGAAAACCAAATAATAAGAATTATTTTTTACCCATGAGATTGGCAAAACTTTTTTAAATTTGATAATAGTCCCCAAGTACTGGATAATTAGCAATTTCCTCTAAGTATTTGAAAAGGAAAATAATTGAAATTTTAGGCAGTACTTCCTGTTGATCTACTCCAGGGAATATCCTGTAGATAGATTAGCAGATCACTAAGAGGAATGTCTGCTACTTACAAAAACTCAATAAATATTAAATAAATCTTAGATAATTGTTGAGCAAATGTCTACTCTGATAGTATTTATGTTTCAGATGCATCATTAAAACAGTTGTTTTTAGAAACAAAGCCTGGTGTAATTTAATCAGTGGAGTAAAATTGAGTTGTTAATGTGGCATAAACATCTTTGTCACCCTGCTAAATATTTGGGTGTTTACAATCCCTCTAAAGAGGTAAGTCTGATCTTCAAAGATTCTAATAAAAGAGACAAGTTCATTTTTCTCTAGAGGAGAAAGACTGCGGTTAAGTTGACTGTATTGTGGAGACTTCTGAAAGTTACTGCTGCAGCCAGTGAACTCCCAAGGTATGTTTAACAGAATTATTTTGGGAACAATCCTTGAGGAAACCATTCATAGAACCCAGGCGTGACTGCAACTTATATCAAAGAAATTCATTCCACTTGGGTGCTAAAAATATTTCATCTTAAACCTGCTAAATTATACTATTTATAACTCATATTCTTTATATGCATTTTATGAATTATTAAGATACAAATTGTTGCTATTTTGTGTATTTTGTGGTTGTTTGACATACTGTTATGACTCAGAAAGTAGTTGCCAAATATTATGTACTTCTGTGGCAAAGTATCTAAAATATCCAGTGTTTGCTGCTATAGGTATGCATGCATAGAGAACCTATGGTGTTCATAGAAATATATATTTATACATACACACATATTTAATGAATATATTAAAAAGATGTTATTACTGAATACTATAAACTGTCCCTTCATAACTTAGCTTTAGACCTGATTTTTTTTCCAGACCTGATTTTAAGTTATTTAGAAAATGATTAGGGATACAGATATAAGGGGAATAAGAGGGCTCTCTAAAATTCCTTATTTTAGAAATCAGAACCCAATTGTTTGACCAATTAAATTTATATCAAGGCATACTTTTCCATATGATGCTGGTTGTTATTTAACATTAGACTTACATTTTATTGAACTATGACAAAGCTCCTGTAAACTCTGACTAGCCTCTGAAATCTATTGGCAATCCTGATCTTTTCACTTTTCACCTTGATTCAGAAAGAAAAGTTAACTCCTTAGAACTGTGAAAATAAAGTTTGTATTGCAATACAATTATACATATTTTAGTTTAAAATAAATCCATGCTTTTTATTCAAAATATCAAGAAAAATGTTAACTTTTAGCCTCTATTTTCTTGCCAGGAATATGGAACATAATACTTATAGGACATATTATATACTGTTGTAATGATAACATATATACACATTTAAAAAAATGTCAGTTCAGAGTTTGTGGAGGTAGAAGTCAACTTAATCCTCAAGAATAGAAAGAAAAGGCCTGATTTATTCCATCATTTCTTTTCTAGTGAATCTAGATTAATTCAATTTGTGTTTTTGTTTGTTTACTTACTTGTGTGTTTGAAAAGAAAGAGCTGGGTTTCCATGGCCCTGTCTCTGAAGTCATTTTATAGAACACTTCTGGCCACCTTCCTCTCATATTTATTGGTGAAAATGGATTAATGGGGTACATCTTCCACTTCTGCACTCACAAGTTATTAAAAAGAGGAATGGGGATAATTCTTATTTAGAACAATTAAGACCATCACCCAAATTCCATATCCACATCTAGGAAATGGATACTTGCACAAATTTGTATTTTGTTAGGGACTAGGAACTGGGTATGGAAGGTGTTGTGAGCAGCCTAGTCAGAATGTCTGCTATAAAGCCTGAGGGCTCTTTCTTGGACTTTAGATTTTCATTTGTGTACAGAATACATAGCATTTGTCTTGCTTCAGTGAGTATTGCAAAGAAAAGTATGGATATTGATACCCCCACATAATTGTTCAGAAGCTTCTCACCAACCCAGGCCCAGAAACAACCTATTTCTAATTCTTCCCCAGAAACATGGATTCCAGTATCATGAAAATCTTCCAGAAGGAGCTCACCTGCTCCATCTGCATGAATTACTTCATAGACCCCATCACCATAGACTGTGGGCACAGCTTTTGCAGGCCCTGTGTCTACCTCAGCTGGCAGGACACCTCAGTTCTTGCTCACTGCTCTGTATGCAAGGGAACAACACAGCAGAGAGACTTTAAAACAAATATCTGTATCAAGAAACTGAGTTTCCTTGTCAGGAAAGCCAGCCTGCAGCAATTCCTGAGTTCCGAGCACTATAGGTGTGGGCTGCACAAGGAGACAAAGCAGATCTTCTGCGAAGACGACGGGAGCCTGCTCTGTGTGCGCTGCTCTAGCGCGCAGGAGCACGAGGCTCACAGGCACCGCCCCATAGAAGAGGCTGCTGAGGAACACCGGGTGAGCCCTGCCTCTGAAGACCCACTTCTGTAAAGTGTGTATGAAGTCCCTGTGGGTCTGTTTCCTTGGGGATTGGATAACACTATCCAGGTGTCCCTTTCAGAATCTCTCTCCTGGAGTTCCTTAGTCTTGAAGCCTCCCAGATTTGACAAATACGTGATCCCTTTGTTTTTAGTGGCACTGATTTATCTCTTATTTGGAAGGTCCTCCCTGTATTAGGTTTAAATGTTATATTATCCTCTTCACCAGCTCTGATTGATTTGCAATTCTTTTGCAGGAAAAGCTCTTGAAGAAAATGCACTCTTTGTGGAATAAATCTTGTGAAAATGACAGAAACCTGAATGTGGAAACTATCACAACCAGATCTTGGGAGGTCAGTACTGCACTTCTCCTACTTGCAGTATGAAAATGGAGTAGATGTATGAATGACATTTAAAATAGGAACTTAGCCCTGGCCAGGTTGTTCAGTTAGTTGGAGCTTCATCACACACATCAAAAGGTTGCAGGTTTGATTCTTGGTCAGGGCACATATGGGAAGAAACCTCTCAATTTTTCTCTCACATGGGTGTTCCTCTCTCTCTCTCTCAAATCAATGAACATATTCTTGAGTGAGGATTTAATACATAAATAAATAAATAAATAAATAAATAAGATCTTAATCTAACACAATGGTCTTTGCAGTTCAACAGGGAAGAGGCGATCATGAGGAAAAGGGTGTTTACCCTGCATACAATAGTGGGGCTCTTAGTCAAGACCTCTAACTAAATGGCAGCTATTACCCAAAGCATTCTGGTTTGTTCCCAGGATAAACAAGGTTTATTACTTCTGTACCAACAACCATAAGAAACCGGGCCATCCCACAGAGTGCCATATATGATGGGAGGGGACAAATATGGGGCACAGGAGACATTTAGCACTCATTGGAAATTCAGGTGAAGCATTTAAGGCAGTGTAAGCATTAATGAGAATGTTGGTGGATAAGTAATATTTGAAAACTCATGGAAAATTTCAGGAGAGAACAGTGTGTCAAATCTAGGGAAACGCTGAACTTAACCCAATTAATTAATTTTGAATAATATATAATGTATTTAAATAGAAGGAAGTGTCTGAATGCTTTAGGAGAATTTAAAAATAAGTGATTTCCTCATTCTGGATGGTTACCTTGAAGGTGTGATATCTAATATGAATTCACTCAGCAAATATTTCATGAGCACCTAGTCTGTGCCAAATACAGACCTAGAAAATGTAGTGGTACACAAAATAGAAACAATTTTTGCCCTAATGAAACTTACAGGCTAAATCAGAGGGGCAAACAATCAACATGCAAATAGGTATAATACAAGATGCATTAGAGTGTGATAAGTTCTTTGTAGAATAATAAAGCAGGAAAGAGAAAAGGAGTACAGGAGGGTATGGACTGGAGAGGAGGGTTTGAGTTTTAAATGGAATGGATCATCAGAGAGACGTCACTGAAAACTTTGCACTGCAGCAGAGACCTCCGAAGAGGAAAGCAACCATAAGGGTGTGTACAGGGAGACCATTCTAGGTGGAGAAAATTGCACGTGCAAAGGTATTGCAGGAGGGTATATTTGGGGCATTTGAAAAGCCACAAAGGGTATCAGAGTAAATTAGGAGGAGAATGAAGGGGAGCAAAGTCAAAGCGATAACAGAGGTCAGATGTAAATGAAACTTTATTAAAACAAGATTTAGGTGGATGAAATGCAAGGGGATGAATATATAGGTCTGAAGTCAGAGCGTATAAAATGGATTTAACTACCTTGCCCCAAATTTCAGAAATCAGTCTAAATAATGGATTCTAATCCAATCACCATAAATCTAAAGTGCATCTTTTATGAATAAACTGTGTTGTCTTCTTACACATATTGGCTGGAAGATAGAAATCACAAAGTTTCTTTTTCTAAGTGTATTTTATTGATTATCCTATTACAGTTTTCCCATTTTTTCCCTCCCATTTATCCCCCTCTGACCTGCACCCCCCTCCCTCCAGTATTTCCCCCCTAAAATCATGTCCATGGGCCATACATGTAAGTTCTTTGATTTCCCCATTTCCTATACTATTATTAACCTATTTTGTACCTACAAATTATGCTTCTTATTCCCTGTATCTTTCCCGTATTCTCTTTCCTCCCTCTCCCCACTGATAATCCTCTACGTGATCTCCATTTCTGTGATTCTGTTTCTGTCTTAGGTATTTGCTTAGCTTGTTTTTGTTTTTGTTTTTTAGGCTGTTTTGATAGTTGGAGTTTGTTGGCATTTTAATGTTCATAGTTTTGATCTTCTTTTTCTTAGATAAGTCCCTTTAACATTTCATATAATAGGGGCTTGGTTTTGATGAACTTCTTTAACTTTCCCTTATCTGGGAAGCACTTTATCTGCCCTTCCATTCTAAATGAAGATAGAAACCAAAAATTTTCTTTCTTTGTGATTGTCTCATCATCCACTTCATTACAAATTAAGTGGATATAATTGTTTGAATAAAAATATTTTGATCTTAATGTAGAAAAGAGGAAATAGAAAATTTTTTGGGTTCTGATAATTGGAAAGACTGAGGGTTAAAAGTTAAATATAGTTGCTCTTCATGAGGCAAAGAAGAATCAGTAAGATTCAGTAGGAGATGGATAGAAGTGTTCATGTTTTTACTAAGTCATTGTCATTGCAGAATTATGTGAATTTAAAGAGAGAAGAAATCAGTGCTGAGTATGGGAAGATGCCTCCCTTTCTCCACGATGAGGAGCAACATCATTTAGAGAGATTGCAAAGGGAAGGAAAGGAGATTTTTCAGAAACTCAAGGAAAGTAAAGCCAAGATGGCTCACAAGAGGGAACTCTTAAGAGGAGTGTATAAAGAGCTGAAGGAAATGTGCCATAAACCAGATATAGAGCTGCTCCTGGTAAGAAATGAGAAGTGGGGTGTTAGACGTTCATACACTAGTATTCTTCCAGGTGAAATCCACCCCCTATTTTATATGATTGTTCCCCAAAACCCTATTTCCATAAGTTCAGTTACTTTGTTGGGAGGATATTGCTTCTCCAAGGGACCGCACAAACCAAAGATCACTCCTACATTATCCATGAGAAACCAAACTTTGGAATGGTTAAGGAGTCCTGAGATATATTCCCCATCTGAAAGTCAGTGATAGATTCTAGCTTTGTGAAAATTCACAAAGTGGTTGGTTGTTAATTGACATTTATTTAGGTTAATTCATACATATGACAAAATAGAAAGATTTGGGAATGTAGACTTGCATTGCTGTTACTTTCGGGTCCACCCGCTTTGGAAATAGGAAAGATGCTGGACACTTAATCTTAGCTACAGCACAGCACAGCGACTCCCCAGGTCTCTCCCCCCTTCACTTGCACAGGGGAAGTCTCCAATAATCAGCCTCCAGCAAGACATTAATTTATGACAATGTGGTAAACTGGGATTTTTTTTAAGAGAAGAAATAGATACATTTCCCAGGAAGGAACACAGTGGGGAAATAACTTCTGGAACTGTCTCAAAATCTCACACTGGTCTTAGTGGAAGAGTCATTTGTAAAAAGCATTAAACTTTTCCATTTTTCTCCTCACAGGGTTTTGGAGACATATTGGATAGGTGAGTGTGACCCTTGACGCTAGCTGATGCTTTTTCAGAGTTTTCACAGATACCAGGCAGGATATGCTAAAGTGAAGGCATAGCTTATTGGGATATTGATTCAATTTTTTTCCCAGAATCTATTTTCCTCTCCACCACTCCATGTAGACATCTATTTTTGTTGCTGTACTCACTGATTTCATTTGGCAGTTTCAATGGAAAAGTTGCAAAACTAACAAAAAAAACTAAAAGAAAATCCCTTCATTCCTGATTTTCTTTTTAGTTCTCGAAAGCCTACCTATGTGAAGGAGAAGATGCTAAATTTTCTGAGTGACGAGAAAGTCAAATACCTCAGAGGCACAGCCAGCAGGGCAGAGGAAATATGCAGCAGTGAGAAAGCCCTGGTGATTTGTTGTCTCTTTATATAGCAGTTGATAGTTGTGAAAAATAGATGAAACAAGTTTTCTGAGTGTGAGTATGCAAGGCCCCTAGCACAGCTCAGCACTAGGAAGCAGGTTGCCTTTCCTTGGAAAAGTTTCACAGCCTCTACCTTGAGGAGCATGCAACATTGATCCCATTAGTCTTCAGAGAAACTTCAGCATTTCCAGACAGGGAGCATTTCAGTGAAGTCTGATGAGGACTGGAATTTAGAATTTCATTCTTGAATATTCTCAAGGGCATAAGAGACTAAGGATCTTTACAAATTCCTAGGCAAGATGAGAAAAGATTAGATTGAATTCTGACTCAAATAGACTTTTCATTATACTGGAAAATTAAAGAACTGTGAATAAAAATTATTTGGCAACATGATAATTTTTGATTTTCAAGCTAAAAGATTGAAAGAACTCTATTGAAGGGTCTTATAAATGAAAACAGCGTTTTTATAGTTTGACTGTAGACATGGTAGCCTCACCTTCCTTCTTGCAGGAGTGAGGCCATGAGGGAGCACATGCCCCAGGCTGTGAATCCCGAGCTTAGTGGAGGGCCCATCTCTGGACTGGTTGAAAAGCTCAGCTGCTTCAGAGGTAAGGGTAGGCCCATTGGCCACATTTCCATAATCTATTATTTGTTGTTAGGATCATGCAGGTAATCTTTTCTCTTTTATTAAGTGTGTTACTCATTTTAAGACATAAGTGGGTCACATGACTATGTAATCCTTTCATAACTGAACATGTCTTTACAGTCACATTGACAATATGAAGAGTGAAAGATAGTGAAAAAGGGAAATATGATCAGGACTCATAAATAGTAAACTAATGGGTAAAGGAATGATATCAGATATGAACATTTTAGTAAATGGAGCAATGCTCAGATTTAAGGTTAATTATGCAATGTTATATACAAAATTGTACATTTTTTTCAGTGCATATATAATTTTTAAATGTTAAGAGCAGTTTTTGTGGTATATAAAACACTGGAGCTTGTCAGATTTCTTTGTATTTTTTTACACTGGAAATTCATATAATGTAAAAATTAGAATTAATATATAAAAGTTAAAAGAATAAGTATTTTTATAAACAAAGTAAAAATGCACTAAAATTCAGTCTACTTATAATCTAAAGAGCCACATGTTAAATCTTAAAATGCTGGCAGCCTCAAGTGAGGACAGAGGACCAGAGGAACTGGTGAAGGGCCTTGCAAAAATCCATTTTAAGAAACCACTTCTAAAGCAGACATATACATATTTTCATTGTTATCTAGAGAAGTGCTTGACTTGTAGCAAACCTTCACATCCTTTCCAAAATGATGTGATTGTTTAGAAAGAACAGATATTCTGATTTTAATTGTTGATAACTGGAGCGTGTTCAGAGAATAGTATGCATTGGCTGTTTTGCTATGAAAAGCAAATTAGCAGAGGTGAGCCTTATATTTTGAGCCTAAACATTTGAATTTCAAAAAATATTCAAGTGTCTATGGTTAGGGATTTGTTTGTTCTGCAGATGTATTGGTCATCTCTAAACTTTATTAAATGTGACAAGCAAAATCACTCTTGCTGTTGTGACCTGATAGTAAAGTAACACCTGGAAAGAACAACTTTGGCCTGAGGACATTTATCTACAATACGTCCACACGTTTGTTTGTTTTTTTCCTTCTTTTTGTAGTGAATATTACTTTGGAGTATGAAAGAGCTAATAGTCATGTCTTCCTAAATGGAGATTTCAGAAGCCTGAGTGTTGGATGTGATTCCCGAAATGAACCACATACTGCTCCACGATCTGAGTGTTTTCTTGCATGGGGTGCTCAGGCTCTTACCCCTGGGAAATATTACTGGGAGATACAAGTGGAAGACTCTTGGAATTGGGCTTTTGGAGTCTGTAATGATTATTGGAAAGAGAATATGAATGTCCAGTTAGATGAGAAAGGACTTTTTCTTCTTGGCTGTGCTAAAAACAGCATCCACTATAACATCTTCACCAGCTCCCCACTTGTATTGCAGTATGTGCCAAAGCCTATTGGTTCAGTAGGAGTATTCCTGGATTATGAAGGTGGAACTGTGAGTTTTGTAGATGTAGCTCAAAGTTCCCTTATATGTAGCATCTCTTCTTGCTCCTTCTCTCCTGGTCTCAGGCCTGTCTTTTGCTGTAGTCACGTCTGACAAGAGACAGATTGGGCATTTGTTCGTATGCTGGGGAACCCCAATCTAAGGAAGACTTTTTCCTTGTGCCTTGTCAAACAAGACGAGCATGTGGTATTTTATTGGTCTAATTTCCTTCTATGTCATGAAAGTCCACTTACTGTTTTATTAAATAGTTATAACATTAAAACATAAATATCAGTTCTTTATTCATTATGGGAAAATTATTACCCATGATTCATGACATAGAATACATTCCTTGGTTTTTGCTTTATTTCTGAACTGTGATTAGGTAGTGAAATAATAGATGACAGGGGTCTCTGACAAAAGTAAAATTTGATGCAAGGCTGCAGGTATCATTCCTTCTTTTTCCAAACAAACATTGAGGTAAAGACTCACTGGTAATCTGAAAAGAATTTTCTACTTTCTCTTTATCTAACGATATTCTGTCTATCCAAATAGCTCAGTGTAATAATCTGTAGTTTGCAGTAATATTATTCAAAAACCTATGATGTACATACCTTTGTAATTCTCATCACATTTATACATACTTAAATGTTATCAGTATTTTCTACTAGACTGAAATTTACAAGATGATCAGGCCAGTACTCTCCTTAATCATCCCTAGTATCTCCATATAGCTACATTATTCATCCATTACACTATCTATATATTACATACATGAGGCTAAAACATCTTCCTCCATATCTCAGTATCACTCTCCAGGTTCCCTCAATGCAGCTGCCCATGAAGCCCTCTGCCATATCCCCACATCTATCATCCAAGTTATCCTTTCTTCAGCTGTGATTAATCTGCTGATAAATTCTTCACCAAATACCTAGCCTTAATTGTTACCTTTTTATTTATAGAAATTCTACTTTTTCTTCACTTTGGCAGGCACATTCCACCCAATTTGTATAGGTGTATGAAAACTCAAAGACAAGGTTGTCTTTTTGTAACTTTAACATTGACCCCTTTGATATTTTATAATGTGAAAGAGCCCCTTTTAACTTAAGTATATGTAATGTATCATTAATCATGTGATAATGTAAATAATAAGGTTTTTTACATTGTTAAATAAACATCATTATTCATTACGCATTTCATGAGTATATGTTGTGGCTATTCCTTTACATTTGAAATACTAGCAGGTAAAAGAATACACGGGTGTTGACAAATGTATTTAAAAAGTAAATAAATAAATAAATAAAAAGAATACATGGGTGTTTATAAATAAAAAAGCTTTTAGAATATTACAACTTTATATACCTAATGGTAGTTTTCATAGGGTTCTATAATTACTGGAGAGCTTTTGCTTTTTAGGATTTCATATTGCTTAATTTATAATGAACAAATGTCTCATGTTTGTAGATGAAACCCAAATAAACAGTGTACACTAAAAGCTCTCAATTTTATTACTCACTGGTGGTGTCTAATTCCTATTTTAACCAAGTGTTTGTGCCAAAGTAACTAATCTGTGGTATTTTTATTCTCTTTAGGTCTGCAAAGTCCTAAATTATGCAAAAAAAAGCACAATTTTATTGAAAAAGTAATAAAAATAATAATTGGATCCCCAGAACCTGTGAATATGTTACCTTAACAGGCCAAAAGGAGTCTTGCAGATATGCTTAAATGCGGATATCAAGATGGGGAGATTATGCTGGAATATCTGATGTGCCCAATGTAATCACAGGGTCCTTGTAAGAGAAAAGTAGAAGAGTCAAAGTCAGAAAAGAAGATGTGATGATGGTAGCAAAGGTTAGAGTCATGTGACTGCTGGTTTTGGGGGTGTGAGAGTGCTGTGAGCCAAGGAGTGCAAGCATCCTCTGGAAATTAGAAAAGGCTCAGTTTCGGTTGACCTCCTCTAGAGATTTCAGAAAGAACGCAGCTCTGCCAACACTATGATTTTAGTTCAGTGAGACTTCTGAGCTCCAGAAGATAATAAATTTGTATTGTTTAAGCTAAAATAATAATTGGTACTGTGTTGATCAGTATCAATTTTTAACTCAAAGTAGTTTTTTTTTTTATGCTACGTGTAAATACCAGACTTAGTTGTCAAAGCTCTCCCCAGCCACAGACAGATTTTTGGTAACTTGAGGCCTTTTTTAGTACCCTTGTCAACTCCTGGCTAGGACAAGGGAACCCTTAGCTCTCTCCCAGTAACGGATGACAATGCTGGGAAGACAGTGCACAAACCCAGGTACATTCCCAGGAAATTTGCTCTGGTTCCTTTGCAGCCAGGAGCCAAAGCCCCAACTCACCCATGGACAGTAGTTGGAGATGCCCAGTTGTGTGCTCCTGGCTCTTCCCCTCTGCAGCACCCAGGAAAGGAACCTGGACTTCAGTCCACAGCAGAGTTGCTAGTAGAGCTGTGGTGTATAGGGTACAGGGGTCACGCTGAGGACAATCTGGTTGAATTCCACCTCCCACTCCCTGAACTCCTCTAGCATCTCCCCATGTCCTACCCTCAGCCATCACTCCCAAAGGCTTTGGTTCTATTTCTAAACCTGCTGCCAGCATTTTCCATGGCACCTGGGGATCCATTGCCTCTACTGTTGTTGGCTGTGGTCACACGGTCCTGCCTCCTGAGCTTTTATAACTATACCCTCCAGAGACCCTCTTTTAAGGACACTGTCCCCAAATTTGTCCTAGAACATAAAAAAAGACAGATCCTCACAGAAGGTGCCGCATTAGCTCCTGGTCCTGGGGAGCTGCAGGAGTCTGTAACCCCTCCTCCACTGCTGGGTCTGAGCGGTGTCCACCCCAACATACTTCTCATTCAGTGGATGGTTTAGGAAACCTCCTCAGGGTCCCCCATCAGCCATTCAGAGCAGGACCATCCCACTCTATATCAAGATAGTTCAGTGGTACTTGAAAATCTTATGTCTATATATCCTTTAAACCAGCAACATCATCTCTAGCACTTTTTCCAATAGTATTTCTCATAAACAAGGATATTCACAAAAGGATGTATGTTGTAGCATTTTCAGTAGCTGAATAAATAGAAATTGTCCTGAAATATGGGCTATCATTTAATAAAACATACATCTTATTAACACAATATGTGATGATATTCTGTAATAACTGGTTCAGCCTATGTGATGTTATGTTTGAAACTAATGCATGTTAGTAATATTTTAAAACAAAAGTTTCTGCATGACAGGCAAAAACGCTGCAATGCAAATCACAGTAATGAATGATATAAAATTAAATATAAAAATTCACTGCTGTCAGTCATGTTCAAGTGAATGATCTTTGAGGCCAAAATTTTATATTACCAATACAATTAGAAATGTTCATTAAAGTGTTCAATTTATTGATTTAGAGAAGGTATATCCAGGAGTTCACTGCATAGGTGGTCCAGCATTGTGAACCTGGAATGAAATAAAGATACCTATTTTTATATTTCTTACATTTCTAGGTATATCACCTCATGCTGGTTTTTTGACATGTGGAGAGGGGCTTGCGCACACGTGTTCAGTGCCCTGGTTTTTGTGACTGCCACCATCTTGTGAAATACAGACAACCAAAGGAATGCAATGAAATCACTGTAGTGCCATCCCTAAGTACAGTTTATAAATATTTTAGAAAAAGATATGTTATTATATTAATTAACCTATATTTAGGTACTTCACTGAGGAAAGTCAGGTGCTAGGGAAATTGGTTAATAATTGAAAAATAAAGTTCATTGGGTTGCTTTTCACAATACAGAGACTGCATGAGAGGATGTCTGTGTTGTGGAAATTCCAGCTCTTTTTTAAACAGCATGATGGTAAACACTTAGCAGCATCAGTCATTTGAAATGTATATATAGTCTTGCTCAGAACAATGTTTCTGTAAGTGACTAACCATATATACAGAGGTAGTGTACTGTATAGCTCAGGTTTGTAGTAGTCTGCACCATCTAGGTTTGTGTATGTATACTCCATGGTGTTCTCACATGACAAAATTGCCTAACAATGCACTTCTCAGAATGTATCCCTATTGTTAATGAGTATATGACTGTATACATAGATTTTGAAAGATTTAAAGGCCATGTTATAATTCCGACTTCTTCCAAAGCCTCTATGTTATCAAGCTGATTGTTTGGTGGGAGATACCTCAGGATATGGAGGTATCCATGTTTAAGTATCAAGTTTTGACAGAGTAGGGAGATACGACACACTCCTTTAAATTTGTTTCTATTTTTCTTTTTAAAAATTTTTTAAATTTCTAAATCATGTTTATTCTATTACAGTTGTCTCAATTTCTCCCCCTTTGCCCTCCTCCCCCATTCCACCCTGCCCCCCCTCCCACAGTCAATTTCCACTCTGTTGTCCATGTTCATGAGTCATTCATACATGTTCTTTATTTAGTCCCTTCACCTTCTTTCCACCATTGTACCCCTTCTCCACCCCCTCTGGTCACTTTCAGTCTCTTCCATGTTTCTTTGCCTGTGGTTTATTTTGTTTGATAGTTTATTTTGTTGAATAGATTCCACTTATAGGTGAGATGATATGGTATTTGTCTTTCATCGACTGGCTTATCTCACTTAGCATAATATTCTCCAGTTCTATCCATGCAGTTTCAAAAGGTAGGCATTCCTTCTTTCTTTCTTTCTTTCTCTCTTTTTCTAATGCAGATTGATTTTATTTATTTTTTTAAATGTCAAAATCCATTATAAAATATTAACAAATTTAAATCCATTATAAAGTCTCAGCAATTTAAACAACATGACACCAGCACAGGAATAATCAAGTAGATCAATGAAATAAAATGAGCATTCTAGAAATAAATGTATATCTCTAACAATGTAATATATGATTAAATTGATATTTCAAATTTGTCAAGGGGGAAAATAAGACTTACTCAACAAATAAGGTGCATGAACCACTATTACTTGAAATAAAACAAATATAGAGACATATTTCACAAATTATACAAAAAATATTCAGGTGAGTTAATAATAAATATGTAAAATCTAAAGAGTTTTAGGAAAAAATACAAAATAATATTTTTCTTACCCTGAAGTAACATATTCAAACCCAGAAGCTATAAAGTAAAATATTGACAATATGACTCTATTACACATTTAAGACTATACAGTAATATAAAAAATGTTAAAGGACAAGTAATAGAATAGGAAAGTATTTGCAACACGTCTAAAAAAGGGTTAATATATATTTTTTTAGGGGAAAAATTCTAAAAACATTTAGTCAAGAAATGGATAAAGAATACCAAAAAGTCTTTTTAAAAATAATAGAAATAGGCGAGAAATATACAAAAACAGATTTACTCTCAACAAATAAAGGAACAATTAAAATAGTACATCATTGTCACAATCAGATTAATAAGTATTAAAAATATTAGTAATATCAAGTATTGGTGACTGAAAGGAACTGGGTATTCATAGACTCTATTTCTTAATCTTCTTAAAGCAGTCACTTTAGCATATTTTGCAGTGCTGGTTTGGTGGAGGTGTATTTTTTTAGCCTTCTTTTGTCTGGGGAAACTCCTTATTTCACCTTCCATTTGAATTGAAAGCCTTGCTGAGTAGAGCAGTCTTGGTTGCAGACCTTTGCTTTTCATTACTTGGAATATTTCTTGCCATTCCCTTCTGGCCTGTAGCATTTCTGTTGAGAAGTCAGCTGCCGGCTGTACTGGGGCTCCTTTATATGTTACTACCTCTTTCTCCCTTGCTGCCTTTAGGATTCTCTGTTTGTCTTTGATATTTGCCATTTTAATGACGATGTATCTTGGAGGGGGCCTCTTTGTATTCTTCTTGAATGGGACCTTCTGTGCTTCCTGGATTTGTGTGCCTTTTTCTCTCCTCAAATGAGGGAAGGTTTCCATAATTACTTTTTCAAACAGGTTCTCTATCCCTTCATCCTCTTCTTCTCCTTCTGGTATACCTAGTGTATGGATATTATTACATTTCAGGTTGTGCTGCATTTTCCTAAATGCCCCTTCATTCTTTTTGATTCTTTTTTTATTTTCTTGCTCTTTCTGGGAGCTTTTTTCAACTTTGTCATACAGCTCACTGATTCATTCCTCTGCTTCATCTAGCCTGCTTTTGATTCCTTCTACTGTGTTCTTCATTTCAGAAATTGTATTCTTCATTTCCTATTGTCTCTTATTGATAGCTTCTATGTCCTTTTTCATACTGGTATAGTGTGCAGTAAGTTCCTCATAGTTTCCCTGTAGTTTTTGGTAATTCTCTCTGAGCTCACTGAGCTCATTGAGCTTCCTTAGAACCATTGTTTTGAACTCAATATCTGAGAGTTTACTTGCCTCTATTTCATTTAGTTCTCTTTGTGGGGATTCCTCCTTTCCCTTCAACTGGGGATGTTTCTTTGTCTTCCCATTGTTTGTGATACTCTTGTTTTATGCTTCTGGTTTTTAAATTGATCTGTCTTGATTTCCTGACGTTGTGGTGTGAACTTCTATGGTAGGAGACTGCTGTTTTTTCTTCCGGGGTCTGCCTCTAATGATGTCAGAAGTCGACCCAGTTTGACCTTAGGCAGTCTGTTTGAGACTTTCAGGAATCTACCTTCTGTGGCTGTCTCCTTCAATTGTTAATCTAGTCACTCTGCACTCAGCAGTCAGGCTTAGACACCACAGGGTGGGGCACAGTCCCTCCTGGGGCCAGGGCTATTGGTTCCTCTCACACTGCTGACACTCAGGGGAGTGGTCTATCTAAGACAGATGGCTGCTGCCATATGGGGGATGATTCAGCACAAGGATCCCCCCAGCTACTGTCTCAGTTTTCTCCCCAAAGAATCCTTCCCCAGTTTCTCCTCAGGCATCTCTAGCCCACTCTGCCCCCATCTTTGCTGGAGACCAGGGTAAGTAGCTGCAAATAAAAATTAATGCATTGGCCCTTTGAAAGGCTCTTTGCATCTCCAGCCACCTGTCTTTAGCAGAGAGCAACCATGCCACTTTTTGCAGCTGGTTGTTATCTGTGTACTTTTTGGGCTCTGGTGCTGTAGGCTGGAGATCCCCACTTATGGTTTAGACCCCGCTTTTCTCAGGGAGCTCCAACTGGCCATTTCAATGTCCTTCTGGTGCTACTGCTTGTGGGTGCTCTGCCTGCAGGCACCCCGCCCACCTTCTTGAGTCTCTAACTTACTTCTTACCATTTAGGTTGTGCTAAAGCTGATTCTTCTGTCTGTCCGAGGTTATAAGCCTCCTCTCTCGCTATTGTTCAGTTGTTTGTTCCAGGTGATTTCTCCACAATTTAGTTGTAATTCCAGATTGATCCTGGGAGGACGTCAGTGTGACTCCCATTTACTCCTCCACCATCTTGATTTCCTTCTCTATTTTTCTAATTGTTTTTGTTTTTGTTTCTGTTTTGTTTCAATATTAGTTATAAATTAAGTTGACCCAGAGGGACCTCTGAATTGGGCCCTTTCTCTACTGTCCCTCCTGAGCTGGGCTGCAGAGCATCAAGCAAAGGATCTCCTGTCCTGTTGTTGCTGGAGGCCTTCGGGGTATGGATCCAGAGTCTGAGGGGCAGGAGGTAGTGGCCAAAGATGTTCTTATATTAAAGTCATAGTTAAACTGGCAAAACTCAATAAATCAAGAAAAAACTACTTCCTCCACAAATGAACATATTTAAACAAACCTCAGTCAACATATTTCCAGGTTTTCAAAGATATTTGCTAAAATCGCTAAGTGATGAAATCATATTTTCCACCTTTTTGTAAGTTAAAAATACAAGTCCTTGATCCAGAGATTTAGATATAAAGGCAGCCTGTGAGGGTTGGTTTGTTTTAAAAATCAGAGACTCAATTACATTATGTTGGTAGAGATTTATTTAGGAAGATTGACAAAGGTGTTAAATTAATCTTTCTTCTCTTTTGAAGAAAAGTAATGATCCATTTTTAACACTTCTCTAAAGGCCTCTGAAAATTAATTACTTAGGAGAAGTGGATGTGGTCTTCAGAGACTCAATATAAGGAGAATCAGAGGCCAAGTTTATTCTACTCCAGAACAGAGAGAGTGTATTTGGAACTTGTCTGGCTGAGAAACTTCTGAAAGCTACCATCTCTGCACTTGGAAGTTTTTATCTGAGCTGACTCCTTTGTAATAATACTTCTAGAGCAAGCATTGGTGAGTTTTAATTTATCAGCAAACTGCAGTTGTTTCTATGAAATCACATTGTTTGCCAGCTTAGTGAAAATGATACCTATTTTGTTTTGATATATGTGCTAGAATTATGATGATTAATTTCAGTTCTCTTATTTTATGTAGTTGACAGATATCTAGTAGTTTTGAACTTTAAAATGAATATGAAGAAGTTTGTATTCATTTTAAAGGCTTGTAAGATTAATTTTTGGTTTCTTTGATTAGAGTGATATAGATAATAAAAAAGGATGGTAAATTCAACTGATTGGTATAATCATGTTAGAATAATTCCGGTTAAAATCTGGTCTAATTTGACAATGTTTAGTTTTCTCTTCACTACTTCTAACATATTCACATATGTTTTGTTAAAAAAAAGTGTTTTGGTATGTGGATGCTGATTGCCATGAAAAAAAAAATCCAAGGAAAAATGCCTGATGATTACATGAAATAATGAAAATTGAAGCTTAGCCAAACTGTGCTAAATCAATGACTGACACTTAGTGTTAGATGGTCTTTTTCCAGCATTCAGGATCCACTCCAGGAACTATACATTGGGTCAAACACCTCAAACTCAAGCTCTTTGGAGAAAGTAAAACCTTAACAAAGTTGGGGGTCTTTGTTGTGCAGGAGAAAAGGGGGATTGAGATGGATAGGATTAATTCAAAAGCCAGGAGAGTTATCTATGGACTTGAGAGCTCTCTGGTGTCTTGGTTTTCCGTTTGTGTCATAGGCACTGAGTTTGCAGGTCTTAGGTTGTATTTAGAGAGTGTTAAAGGGAGAGCATCTAGGCACATTTGGCTTCAGTACTTGGGGTCCAATGAGGAGAAAAGACAAAGATATCTCTTTCCCCAGTTCCTCTGGCTGGATAACAGGGCTCTTTGTTGGGGCAAAGGTGCCCATGCCACTGCTGCTGTGCCGCTGTGGCCACTTATTGCAGCTTTGTGACTGGGGCTGATTTGTGAACAGGACTGGGAGGAAAAAATAAAAGGGAAAATAAAAAAGGATTTCAGCCCTCACTTTTCTGTTTGCAAGGACTGTTTTTCATGCCCATTGGTTAGAAATCGGGTTTTTCTGTTGGAGTTTTGCTGTATGTGAAGTTCAGAGAATTAGGCCTTTCTTCAAACCAGTCAATGTCAGGAAAGAGAACAGGAACAGTAATTCCACAAACTCACCTCCATTATGGGGAATTATTGGATATTCTCTCCTTGTTTCACTTTCTATTTTTAACTTTTCAGAGTCCTCATTGTAGATACTGAGAAAAATACCTACAAAGAAGGTCTCCTGGTGGCTAACTTGGGTAAAATTTAAACCAACAACACAACAAATAGAGCCTAACAGCCCTTTCTACATAGGGGCCTCTCATGCAAGCTGAGCTTTAGGAAGAAGCTTGCACTAAGGCTGCCTGCCAACTGCAATAAACTGCCTTCCTGCACTCTATTTCTGCCATCTGAGCCAGCCCTTATAAATGAGTTCTTGGAATCCTATTTTAACCAATAGGACTGAGGCTTTTCTTGTCAAATAGGAGATGTGCAACTCTCTCCTCATCAGCATCTGTGCTGATCAATCAGGACAGTGCCTTTGGGACCAATCAAACTGCGATGATTTGGAGTCCTCATTTGCACGAGGACAGACCAATCAGGAACCAGGGCTGGGGGAAGCTATATAAATCAGCTTCCTTCCAGTTTTGAGAGGGCACTTTCCATAAAAGACTGAAGGCTGCATCTCCATGCCTAGAGTTGAAACACTGAAGATATCACATAGCCTGAACAGAGCCAACCGGCACAGGGCAGGTTGGTGCTCTCTCTCCACAGGGGCTTGGGTCAAAACTGCCTTGCTCCAAGGCCTCATAGCTGAGGGCTGTATCACAGCCATGCTATATTGTAATTGAGCTGCTTTCCCTGAATAGTTTCCTTTTTTACCGCACCCCAAATTGGGGATTCCTGTTGGTGCTGGTTTGCACCAACAACCATTGGTTTACCTTTGCTTGACATCACATAGTTTCTGTAGGTAGTCTGTTCAGTGTTTTTAGTTGTAATCTAGAAAACAGATTCTAGAGGATTTATTCCATTTTAGCCAGTGCCAGACTCAATAGAAAACTTAAGTATGCAACCATTCTTGGAACCTTCCAAAAGATGAAGCACCATCACACTGCTTTCAGTAAACCCTAAGCAACTGTATCTGAAAATATATCAAAACTGTTTTTAATAAGCAACAGGAGTTTATTTTTTACAAGCCTGGAGGTTGGAAGTCCAAGATCAGGGTGTCAGCAAGGTCGGTTCTGGAGAGGGCTGTCTTCCAGGGTGCCGACTGCTGACTTCTCATTGCATCTTCACGTAGTGGAAGAGCTAGGTGTAGGTATTTTTAATACTACACCTTCATCAAAGTGAATTTAATCCCCAGAATATTTTCTATCTAACATTCTCTTTGAAGGGAAAGAGAACAGAAGAAGGAGGATGGAAGGAAAAGCAGGGAAAGAGATTGATATTTTTTTATATACAAAGTAGAAGGAAAAGCATGTTTTTCCTGGGGATGAGACCTGTTAGGATCTACTCTCTTAACAACTTTCATATATATCATACAGTGGTGTTAACTATAGTCATCATGTTGTACCTTTCATCCCTAGAGAGATTGATTTTAATGTCTGATTACTTTGCAAATGTCTAAAATCTAAGCCTGGACATTTTTGAAATAAAATTTGACTATTGGTGGTTTGATATTTTGTGTGTTTAAAAGAGATTTATTGTCCATCCTTAAAAATGGATATTCAAGATTCTTTGACTATATGTATCTTCATTAAAAATATGGCAGTATCCCAACATCTAGGCCTTGCTATCCATACTATATCACTAATAAATTTTCCTGGGATAGTCTGTTCATCATTGAGAACTAGTTATAGCAATACTGAGGAACAAATTTTACACAATTTATATTTTATGTCAATTAAAATGAATTTCTAAGCCATAAATCTGAATAATAACATAGTTCACTTTTTTTCCATGAAGTCACCTCAGAAACCATGTCACCCATGGTGACTGAAGCCTCTCCAGTGCTCCATTCAGGACAAAACATGTCTCTGGGTCCCTCAGCTGCTATGCAGCTGCTCCCCTACCATTCACTTCTTTATTCAATAATATTTCTCAGCACTTCCTGTCCTACTAATTGTATCCACATCATAGTCATTTTGTTGGTTCTATAGTCTTTGCTTTTCATGACTCTTACACATTCATGCATTCATTTGTTCAAATACTTTTTTGATGTCTCTCATATCCTTGGCCTGGTATTTCCTTCTAGGAATGTGGCAGTAAGGAGGATTTACCTCTTGTAATTTGCAAACTAGAAAGAAATCCCTAAATTCTGCTGTGAGCTTTACAAAGGGAAAGTATAAGCTGTCCTTGACAGCTTATTTATTGAAATCTATTTCAATAAACTGAGAACTGATAGAGGAAGAAAAGAATCCTTCACTGGCATTGGGTTTTGACAAGGACTTTCTGGAAGGAGAAGTCTCTGCTTTGCCTTTATCCATTTAACTGGATTTCCACACCCAAGTATTCTTCACTTCTAGCAAGCTCAGATAGTAAATGAAAAGTACATATATCCTACATGGTATAATAAAAGAGATTAGTTTTATTTAAGTAAAATAGAAAAGCAAATGTCCATACTTAAAAAAAAATAATACACCACTTTAAAAAATTAACACAACTATATCTCCTGAAGGCAAAAAGAAGTTAAAGACAATGAGGTATAACTGATTTGCACCATTGAAGAAGTCACCAGGATACAAGCCTCCTCAGCTATTGGAATTCCCAAGACCATGATGGTCTGTGACCGGTTTCTGGTCATTTTGGTCCATAGCAAATGAAAGGTCTGAGAGGGAAAGAGAAGGAGCACGAGAGGAAATTACAGATGAGGGAACTTTTGGCAACATTAACAAAACTTACTATGCCACATTCACAATCTAGAAACACTCCTACCCAGCCCTGGGGTCTTTGAATATATTGGCGGATTAGTGGGGAGGTAGAGAAGAGATTGAAATGGTCATCCACTTTGACACACAAAAGTAGAAATATACCCTCAGAGTTGAGTCGCATATCTTTCCTATGTGCCCAGGATTCCTTGCAAAGTCCTATAATCCAATTACAGGAGTGTCCCATATCCATCTCCCAGTAATGTTTGCCAGAAGTGAAGGTCTGAGCTCCCCATGAAGGAGTGTACTCTAAACTTGCAGGGTTAAGGGGCAGGTCTTGATGGTGAGAACTGCATTGCAAATGTCTCAGTTCTTCAAACAGAGGTGCTTCACACTTGCTTATTCTATGTTCCAAGGTAATATACACTTCAGCAAAAAGAAAATAGTGAAGTCAAAGAACAGAATTTAAAAGTTCTGAGGGCCAAGCACAATGGTGTTCTGGCAAAAGTGTAAAAACCAAATCTCTGAAATAAAGCTGGGAATACTCCCAACCCACCGTGACCACTTTCAAGGTAACAACCATTTAGGAATTGCTCATAAAGTTCCAGAATATGTAACTTTCATGTCTTCATGGATGAGTCAGTACTGGGCAGTTCCAGAACATCTCTTTATCATAGTGACTATAGAAAGTATAGCATTGGAAATGCAAAGAAAGATCAGCAAGGGCTCCTTGTCTATCTACGGAGCAAGTCAATCTAATCATGCACCTAAATCAAAGTAAAATTTGAGAATACATAAAGATGTAGGATGTCAGACTTGGGTTTAATTCTCACCAGCTCATTAGTAATTTGGAAGCTAGTTCACAGATGCCAAGTAAATGCCAAAATGGCACTTAACTCACTTAAGCCTTCTCATTAATCAGCTATAACAAAATAAATAAATTACAGTAATAAATATAGTATACATTACATTTAAAATATTATTATTTCCTAAATAATGGCCACTGTTCCCAAAATATCAGGGCACATCATTTAAATAAGCAAAAAAATTAGCTAGAAATCCATATGTGCCTTTTTAGAAGTGATTGCTCCCAGAATTTCTAAAGTTGCACCATCAAATCAGAATCTCCTCCCATCCCAGGTCAGCTGCTTCTTCATCTGCCAGCCTCACCTCTACATTTGTCTCAAATTGCCCTCCACGCAATAAATATTGTTCCATTTGTTTTGTGATTTTATCTGCTTTTTATAAATATATTATGCTGTTTAAAATCTTATGATTTTTAAAGTACCTTTAGATAGATACTTAAATAACATTAAAGTGCTTCTAAATATCTGAACATGTATATATAACCACAGTTAACAATTAAAAGTTGAAATACACTAAATGAATTTGCAGTTTTATATACCAGAGAGTTTTTTTTTAAACTCACTGAAAGCAATCATATAACAAAATGTCATATTTGATTGTTTTTGACAGGCTTCAATTAGCTTTTTCTGACAGCTCATTCACAAATGAGTTATAAAATTAGTTATAAAGGTTTGCGTATTTACCTGCATCCCTGTTCTCTGAATAAAAGTAATAGAGCAATGAGGAGAGGTCATCCACGTGCACCTGTTCATGTAGGAAACGCTACTGCAGTCACACCAGAGCGCGGCCTCTCACCTCGGAAGTTGTTAAGCCTTTCCGACATCCCAGTGATGGTCCATGCAGTGAGCTGTGGATCCACAGGCTTAGGCATGTACAGCTGCACTAACTGACTCCTGCAAAGAAAAAGACCTACTTCCTTAAAGGCTCAAAGGTCTCATTCATGATGCACTGAAGATGCTTCCTCAGAAACCTCATAATTAGCTTTCAAAGGTATGAACATACCTCCACAAATTGAGGAATACTGCAGTTATTGTATTTTATAATCTGCTTCCTTACTCTTAACACATCAATACCAGGAGAATATATCACCTCACTCATAGTGTTTCCTTTTCCCTTCCAGCTTCCCTAGTGGAGCCACACAGCAATTTTCATTTAATTCCTAAAATACAATAGGTGCCAAGGTTTTGAAATGTGCTAACTTTTACTACTTAGGGGGCCTCAACTCTATAGCGTGTTCTTCCTTGATTCTCCCTTTTGCTTCTCACCATCCTTCCACCTGCTGCCATCTACGCTTATTTGCCTTTCCCCTACAAGGCCCGGAATTATCCTCAAATAATGAGGATTTTAAAAATTGCAGGCAAGAAAAATAGTTGTCTTTTTGCCAGCTCTACATTATATCTTGCAACTTAAATCATACCCCTTCAATCCTCACTTTTACCTAAGGAAAGCTTGGAATTCTTTTAGAGAAGGAAGAAATAAATACAGATAAAAAAAAAAAAACTCACTAAAATTGTGGGTCGATCTCAGCAGAAATAGCCTGACCTCTGGCACAATTACCATGACTTGAATATAGGGGCACACTTACCTTATCACTATTTCTCTTGAATCCTGTAAACAGAAGGAGAGGAAGGCTTGCTCAGTTTTCAGAATAAGGTGGCTGCCCTGTTTAGTCTAGTTCAAGGATATGAGATTGAGCTGGAAAATTCAGCATCTCCAGCTTTCTTCCTTTGGCAAATACATTTGTCATTCTCTTTAGCCTTATAAGGTAAAACTCAGTCTCACATTTACATACAGTTGATAAAGCCATGGTCTTGATAAAATGTGAAACCAGAAGACATTCTTATGGTGAACAAATATGTCTGTGTTTTGTTCCATGTACAGTGATATTCACAGAGGTTTCCCCAAAGTTCTTGTAAGGGCATATGGGTTTCAAATCTAGACCTTCAAAATAGAAAGAATTAACATTCCCACATACTGACAAGTCCAGATACAAGCTCTTCTGTTGCAGTTGGTCAGAAACTGTAGGTATAACAGAATAATTTAGAAGAAAATATTATCTAGACCTGTTACTCTAAACTTTTCAAATAGTTTTTCTTCTCCTTTATAAGACAAAGTTACCCTGGCTCTTCAGGTTATACTGGAGGAGCTAAATCTGCCATCTCAAAGTCAGAAGAGACAGGATCTGAACTTTGTAACCAGAGAAATAAAAGAGGTTAAAGAAGACAGAGACTTCAGTGGATATCAATGATTTCCAAGCAGGCTGGTGTTCACAATCCTGCCATCCTTCCTCAGTCCTTACCTGGAGCAGGTCCATATCTGCTTTACAGCATAGTTCCTTCAGCTCCCCATATATTCTTCTCAGGGATTTCCCAATATGAATCATGCTGCTTCTATTTCTCCGGAGTTGCTGAAAAATCATGTTGCCTTCATTTGCCAGGCTCTCTAAATGATTTTGCAGTTCCTCACGGAGGTATCGATGCACCTTAGGATACTCAGCCCTGATCATTGCCATCCGTAGATTTATAACACCCTGCAGTGACATTGGGTTATTTAGATCATGTGTTATTTAGATTGTCTTATTCTTCCCTTATCATCTATTGTCTATGTGTTATGTATAGTATACTTGGTGTAGTCTGTTGGGACAACTATAACAAAAATACTAGAAACCGGGTGGCTTTTAAACAACAGAAATTCATTTCTCACAGCTCTATAAGCTGGGAAGTGCAAGATTGATGTTGACAGATCTGGTATCTGGCAAGAGGCCACTTCCTCAATAGCCAATTTTTTTGTCGTGTTCTCAGATGGCAGAAGGGGCAAGGGACTTCCCTTGAGTTCTTTCTTTAAGGGTATTTATCCCATTTATGAGGGTGCTGTCCCCATGCTCTAATCACCCCCAAAGGCCCACTTCCTCTTACCATCACCTTGGGCATTAGAACTGCAACATAGGACTTGGGGGAGGGAGGATGACACAAACATTCAGACCATAGAAGTACTAGATATATCTTTATGCCTTTCTACTTAAAAAAAAAACAAACCATATATTTTGTTTCTTTCTTTCATTTTCCCCCTCCCTTCCTTTTCATTTATTTATTTCCCTGCACCATTGTTTCCAACTACTTTCCTTCAAATTTTACAGTTTCATAAAAAATAGAAATTTAAGATCAACTTGTATGTTGTTTCCTACAATTCATTGCTAACCCTATATCATAATCCATTTTTCTCAATACTTATACTCAGAAACTAACTTTTTGCTATTAGCAAAAAAGCAACAATTTACTTCCTTGGGAAAAAGAAGACATCAGACATGATCTTTCAAATAAAAATGGTACCAGCCGTATGGGAAAACGTATTTGTCAATGATACCTTGGACAAGGGTTTGATCTCCAGTATACATAAAGAACTCACACGGCTCTACTCCAGGAAGACAAACAATCCAATTAAAAAATAGGCAAAGAACCTGAATAGACACTTCTCCAAGGAGGACATACAGAGGGCACAGAGACATATGAAAGGATGCTCAGCATCACTAGCCACCAAAGAGATGCGAATTAAAACCACAGTGAGACACCACTTCATACCAGTCAGAATGGCCATCATAACCAAATCAACAAATAACAAGTGCTGGTGAAATTGTGGAGAAAAGGGAACCCTAGTGCACTGTTTGTGGGAATGCAGACTGGTGCAGCCACTGTGGAAAACAGTTTGTAATTTCCTCAAAAAACTAAAAATGGAACTGCCTTTTGACCCAGCAATTCCACTCCTGGGATTATGCCCTAAGAATCCTTAAACACCAATTCAAAAGAACATATGCACCCTAATGTTCATAGCAGCATTATTTACAATAACAGAGTGCTAGAAACAGCCTAAGTGCCCAGCAGTAAATGAGTGGATCAATAAACTGTGGTACATTTACACAATGGAATACTACACAGCAGAGAGAAAGAAGGAGCTCCTACCCTGTGCAATAACATGGATGGAACTGGAGAGCATTATGCTAAGTGAAATAAGTCAGGGGATGAAAGACAAATACCCTATGATTTCACCAGTAAGTAGAACTTAATCAACAAAACAAAGAAACAAGCAAAAAAGAACCAGAGATGTGGAAATAAAGAACAAACTGATAGTGACCAGAGGGGAGGGAGGAGGGAGAAAATGGGAGAAAGAAGGGGAACATATAGGAAGGACTCATGAACAATGACAATGTCTTTGGGAGCAGGGGTTGGATGGAGAAAGGGAGAGCAATGAGGGGAAAAATGGGGACAACTGTAACTGAACAACAAAAAAACGAATTTAAAAAATAAAAAAAAATTATCTCAATTTCCAAAACACTCTGTTTTTACCAATGTTTAGTTCTACCTGCCTGCTATACCCAGGGCTACACCTACCTCCTCTTCACTAGTCCATCTCCTCCCCCTCAAAGATATTAGTCTCTAGATTACTACCCCACAATATTCATTCTCTTCTTTGCCTGTTTCCTTTGTCTCTCCCTGTCACTGCCTATCTCTCTGTCCCCACTTTCAGTGTCTTTCTCTGTTTCATTCTCTCAATCACTTTTTCACACACACTTTTCCCTTCTTTACACACAGCATTTATTTATTCATTTATTTGTTTATTTATTTATTATATATTTTTTCATTACCATTTAACTCCCCTATACCCTCTTCCATCACCGATGTCCCTGTTGTCCACGTCTATGAGTCCTTTCTCTTTTTTCTTTTTTGCTCCGTCCTTCCACCTCACCACACCCCTATCTCCAGAGCTGTCAGCCTACTTTCTATCTATGGGTCTGTCTCTATTTTGCTTGTTCAGCTTGCTCATTAGGTTCCACATATAAGTGAAATCATATGGTAAATCATCTTTCCCTGACAGCCTTTAAACGTGTGTAAATTTACCTGATTTTTTTTGGAAAACTCAAAACTAAATATCCTTGTTCTAATGACCTTATTTAGCTTCGATGCTAACACTTTCATCCCCACCAAAAGCCAGACTTGTTGATCAGTTCTGATCACACTCACTGTGACCATGCATCCAGTACCAATAACTAATCTAGGCAATGACTCCTTCCTTGCATATTCCAACTTACAAAGAGCCTTTTAACTTAAATCCAAGTAATATCATTCATTCTTACATTACTCAACCCCCACTTTCACACTTGACACTATTTACTACTCATTCATTTTCTCATACCTTCTGTTAACTCTGCTCCAGAAAGATGTATTCTCAGAGAGGTGCTGGTTCACTCCCTGACCTCCTGTAACTCTGCCCGGAAGGAACCCTTCACAAAGGGTCTTCCCTGATCACCATACATCCCCGAAACATGTACCCTTTAAACCCATTCTCTGCTTTAATTTTTTCCAAGCACTTTAGAGATGTCATGTGCTATAAATTTTACTTTTTTATGTGTGGATTGAGTTCTCTCAGTAGATTTAAGCTCCTGAGCTCAGTGATTTGTTTCTTTTTTTGTCCACTTCTTTACTTTCTTTATGGCCTAGAACAGTGAGCAATATATCATAGGCCCTCATATGAATGAATAAATAAATGAAAGAATGATTCATTAGGAAACTCATCTTTTTTTTTTTTTTTTTTTTTCTTTTTTTCACCTCTCAGTATTAAGATGACATCACTTTTAGGAAACTCATCTTAAATAATCAAGATAACTTTGTTATACCCTGTTGGTCTTCCTACAGCACCATGTACTGATTCCTAGTTAATGAGCCATTATTCTCTAACATTTTCTGTTTATATGTCTCCTTCAGAAGTGCTTGAGACCTTTGAAGATAAAAATGTAGTTTAACTTTTTCAGTTTCAGGTTCTCAATTCACTTTTTGTGAATCCATGAACAATATAACCCAAAATCCTTAGCTAAACATTCACACTCTTGATCTAGCCATAATTAAATTTCTAGCCATCTCTTTGCTCACTTCTTGCCTCAAACCCTGTGTATTAATCAATAGGAGCTACTACCAGGTCCCAAACAATTCTATGTCTTACTTTTATCTTCCTTGGCCCTCAGACCTTTCTGCCACTAATACCTATGAATTCACAAGTGGTACTAACACATTAGCATCAGATTGATTTTTATGTGTTTACAATGCTCTTCTTAACACTTAAAATTACTAAACTGCTACAAAAATCTATTTCTATCTCCATCCCAGTGATCATTGTATTTTTTGTCCCTGCTAATGTATTCACGATAGATATTACTTTATACAAAAAAATCAGGAAAAACCTTTTAGTTAAAAAGTGAGTTCAGCATGAGATCCTTCACTGAAGGGCATGTTTCCCTATAGAGATACGTATTATCACTCTTTTGCTCAACAACCATTTAAGGGATATTATAATTTAATTCAAGTTCTTCCACTGTAAGTTACCACGATCTCTGCCTCAAGCTGGTCCCAAGGGAAACAGGGCCTACTGCTTACCTCCCATTCTCTGAATATGTCGGTCACTTTATTTAGATTTCTCTGATTTTCCTGCTTATTCTTCCAAATAGACTTCATTTGCTTCAGAATATTCTCCTGCAAAAGAACTATACATATTAGCACTACAAAAGTTGTACATTTCAGATGCAGTAGTCCCCGATTATTTGCAGTTTTGCTTTCTATGGTTTTATTTACCCAAGGTCAACTGCAGTTTGAAAATATTAAATAGAAAACTCCAGAAATAAACAAATGTTAAGTTTTAAGTCGTGTGCCATTCTGAGTAGTGTGATGAACTTTTGCTCCATCCCGCCTGATATGTGAATCATCCCTTTGTCCGGTGTATCCCCACTGTAGGCATTACTTGTTTATTAGTCATTTGGTAGCTGTCTTGATTATCAGATTCACTCTCACAGTGTCATAGTGCTTGTGTTCTGGTAACCCATATTTTACTTAATAATGACACCAAAGCACAAGAGTCGTGATGCTTGCAATTTGGATATGCTGATGAGAAGCCCAAGGAGCATACGTATGTATATGAGAAAACTGTATATACAGGGTTTGGTACTATCTGTGGTGTTTAGGCACCCACTGTGGGTACTAGAACACATCACCCTCAGATGAGGTGAGATGACTCTACCTCAGAAATATATAAGGGGATAGACATGAGACAGACAGTAAAAAGAGCAGAAATGTCATTGATTCTCCTTGGAACAGTAATTGTCAAATCTGAGAAATCAACCAAAAATAGAGTTCCTGAATTTGAAAAATATATACACTGTCTGAGGAAACCAGCACTGATATTATATGTAATCTGGTCAATTTTCAGAAATAAATCTTGCTTCATATTTGATTTTGAAGTGTTATCCCTCAGTTTTTCTAAGTCCCTTTAAAATACATTGGCCAGTGTTTCTAAATCTGCCCTCGTTAGAATAAGCTTATCGTAATCATTGCTGTAGTAGCCAATGGCTGCAACTAGATTTATCCACCATGTTACTTACACTGAAATACCAGCACCCTAATACCCATCAACTTTATCCTATTCCCTCCCTAAGGCCAAAAGAATTTAAACTTAAGGAGAGCAAGGACTTTTGCTTAATTTCTTCACTGCTTTATCCCCAGTTTTTTAGAACAATGCCTGGCACATAGTGTTCAGAAATTCTAATTATTTATTGCAGAAAATAATAATCATCATCAATGTAGTTTTCCTCTTGCCCAGCGGATACAGGCTCTTCCATGTTTCAAAGTGCATTTGGAGGCATTACTTACCCTGTAGTGCTCAGCAGCCTGCTTCCCTGGATGGTGTCTATGAGTGGCATGACCTGGGGAATAACAGCAGAGCAAACACAGCAGGATCTTGTCAAATGGACAGAAGAAGATCTTTACTATTTGGTGTGTCTTACAGACCTGCATGGCAGAGCTTGGTGACTGGAAGGGAAATGACTCTCCAGCAGGAAGAACTTGTTTCTTAGCTAAAATAATGCTTTTAAAGTTCATTGGGAGTGATACTGCCCTGCACACAGGGCAGCAAGTAGGAGTCCGGGTATCTTCCCACAAGAGACAAAGACAGGGAGCACAAAAGCTGTGGCCACAGGTAATGGTGACAGGGTCTGTGAAGTAGTCCTTGCAGATGAAGCAGGTGAGCTCACTGGGGGAATACCACATGAAAGCAGAACTCATGTTTCTGAGAAAATAAAAGGAAAGAATACGCTTTACCCCTGCACACATTAGTTGAGTTTCAGCCTTTTCTCACTTACATCCCTATGCACCATGGCAACACAGGTGATGTTTTGAATAGGATGGTGAGGCACAAAGAGAGTCCCACAGACTGATAACAGCATTATTGTTTGCCAGCCTTGGCCTGCAGCACTACTTCTCAGTTCCCTATTAGAAAGCCAGTATGTTTCATATGTATTATCTCTTTTACAAAGACAAAGAAATAAGAGGTCCTGAACTCACCCCTAGTCACAGAGAATGGGTCATATTTTCTCCAAAATTATCACAGTTTATTCCTTTTTTTTTCCTCTCTGATTGGTTAGCACATGGTATGTGCTCCAATACTGACCAATGAAATAAGAAAGTAAGACTTCTAGGAAAATTCTATATAATATTTTCTTATTCTTGAAGAGATATATGGAAGAAAAAACTGTGTTTCTAGACATTTTTTGAATATAATACCAGTGGGCACAGATATTTTGTGATTTCAACATGAATTAGCCTAAAGACAAAAGCCAATACTCGGAGGATAACAGAGGGATGGAAAGAACATGGGTTCTTATTAATGTCCCTGAGCACTAATCACATAATTCCGGAGAGGTCAACTCATTAAAGTAGAAGAAATAGTAGAGATTACCATTTTAAAGACACTATAAGAACAATTGAATCAGGCAAAAATCATTAATGGACACGAAAATAACTAAGTCAAAGATTAGTATATATTATCAAGGTTTTACCGTTCATATTAGTTCTGAAATACAAAAGAGAAAAATGTACCCTTACAAAGTATATATTTGGCAGACACATTAACAAAGCAAACAAACTCTGGGCATCACAGTGGCCAGAGATGTGTACCGCTAAGGATAAACAACACCTCTATAGTACCCTTGACATAAAGAAACATTTAGCCTTCAAGTTTCTACAGGGCAAAATTAGATGAGATAACTTTTGAGGGACCTTATGCAATAATAGCCGAGGCTATTCAATTAATCTTAATTTCTTCGGGGAAAATGTTTAGAAGCAGTTATAGATTAAAGGTTACTAAAACATAAAAATTAACTATGGTGTGGTATCTTCAATCTGTTCCTGAGTGAAAAAATTAACAACAAATTAGGACGTTAGTGGGACATTCAGGGACATGGTAAAGATAATGGGGTCTTCCCATTTTAGCTCAGAAATGTAGAAGGCTGGAAAGAAAAATGTTAAACTAAAAGTTAATGACTTTTGTTGAAGCCATTAGAGAATTGAGTTAGCAAGTCAAACAACTAAGTCAAATTCTGGATAGAGACAGACAAGCACAGAGATAAACAGGACCTGTGCATGTTTACCTGGGGCAGATTCCACCAGAGGCCATATACATAGGTAGAAAGATAAACAAAGTAATTTTAATTAACTGCTCTAAACTAAATGTGGGCTAGAGCAAGTATGCAAAGGCCCTAAAGATCACAGGTATAGGCCCTGTATTATAGGGCCTATATTATAGGTCAATATAACTGGAGAGGTGACAGAGATAGAGTCTCTGTGGGAAGCAGCACAAAGAGAGAGGACCCAGAGCCAAACCAGAAAGCAGATATCTCTAAAGCAGTGTTTCTCAACTGGGGGCTACCCTCTCTCAACCAGGGGACACTTGGCACTATCTGGAGACTTTTTTTTTTTTTTTCCATCAAGCCCAGTGTGCTAACTGCGCTGAGATTGAGAAAACCTAATTAAAGACAATGGATGTTTCTAGTGTCCATGGCATGAA
This sequence comes from Pteronotus mesoamericanus, assembly GCF_021234165.1. Lineage (NCBI taxonomy): Eukaryota > Metazoa > Chordata > Mammalia > Chiroptera > Mormoopidae > Pteronotus > Pteronotus mesoamericanus. The sequence goes on along the minus strand of NW_026555059.1, from coordinate 59,460 downwards.
TACATCCTAATTTGGGTAACCATAATTTATATACAACACAGATGTTGAAACTATCAGACAAGGAATTTAAAATAATTAATATATTTAGTATATACTAATATTACATAGTATATACTACTAGTACTAATACTACATAGTATATAATCATACTAAAATAATTAGTATGATTAGTATATTAAAGGCTTTGATGAAAAGTGTAGACAACATGTAAGATAAATAATTTCAGGAGAGACATGAAAACTGTAAGACAGAATCATGTAAGCTACAAATAAAATACACAGTAGTAGATACCATACAACCAAAAAAAAGTATCAGTGACCAAGAAGATGGTTCAGAAAAAATACACAAACTAAACACAAGCAGGAGAAATAAAAAGTAAAAATAAAAACAGAACAGAGCACCAAGGGGCAGCAAAACAACATTGAATCATGTGCTATCTGTGTAATTGGACTCTCAGAAGAAAAATAAAAAAAGAACAGGACAGAAACACATTCATAGGAATAATTTTATTATATTTTTTTGCTTTTCTAAAAAAATTGTATTTTTTTACATTATCTTTTAGTCCCCTTTTACCCTCTCCCTCCAGCAATCACCACACTGTCGTCCATGTCCATGAGTCCTTTTTCTTTCTTGCTCAATTCCTCCACCCCCTAACCTCCACCCCATGCTGACTGTCACCTGTTCTCCATCTATAAGTCTGTTCCCCTTTTCCTTGTTAGTCCAGTGTGTTCATTAGATTGCACATATGAGTGAAATCACATGGTATTTGCCTTTCTCTGACTGGCTTATTTCACTTAGGTTATTGTTCCCCAGGTCCATCCATACTGTTGAAAAGGGTAAAATTTTCTTCTTTTTCATGGCCAAGTAGTATTAAAGGAATAATTTTAGATAATTTCCCAAAATTAGGAGTGAAAGGGAGTCACGCTGACCTCCTCCCAAAACCAAACTGGAATTGCAACTAAATAATGGAGTAATCACCTGGAAAGCAGTGGAGCGATAGTGGGAGAGGAGCCTTGGTGCCGCGGACAGCGGATTCGACTCTCACACATCCCAACGGGTGAGAATTGCGGTGGAGGCTCGAGAGGGTGGGCTGGGTGCGCACGGGCACTGGCACCAGAGGGACATTGAAACGGCCAGTTAGCGTCCCCCCGGGAAGAACGGGGTCTGAATCATAAACAGGAACCCCTAAACTACAGCCGCTAAAGCCGAGAAAATACAGACAAAACACAACCCCAAAAAGCTTAGGGGCACTCTCTGCCAGAGACAAGTGGCTGGGGATGCAAAAAGACATTTAAAGGGCAAACGCAAAAGTTGCAGCGGCAGCCACCCTCCTTGATCGCTGGGTACAGGCGGCAGCAGGGTGGGCTGGTGCCTGGGAAAAGACTGGTGAGGAAAACTTTGTGAAGAGAACTGACTCTGCGGCCGGTGGAGCCCGGGTGATAACGCACTTCCCACTCTGCAGCTACCATCTCGCTCAGGCATAAGGGAATCAATTAACCTGCCTTTTGTGCGCTCGGCACACAGCTTGTGCACGTGTGACCTGCGGGGCTGAGTGCAGACTGGCTGGGAGAGCCTTGAGGAGAGACTGGAGACAGTGGCGTTGGGGAAAGAACGGGAGGAGGAACCGGGGAGTCCCGACTCCCTCCCAGTTCGGTAGTCTCCATTGTGGGCTGGAAAGGCGCGACCCCAAAGAGGCAGAAGCGGGGCGCGCATGAACCAGACTGCCTGCGATTGAAACGCAGTCCGCACAGGGGTTGGATCCTCAGCCGAAGGGGTCACAGAACTGCCCAGAGGCCCCTGAGGGGAGACTAGAAACGGAGGCATTGGGGAAAGAACGGGAGGAGGAACCGGGGAGTCCTGACTCCTTCTCCTTGCCAAAGTCTCCATTGCGCGGGAAGAGGCCACACCCCCAAAGAGCCAAAAGCCGAAAAGCAAACATAGACACCCCCAAAACACCCAGAGCAGGCGCGCACACTTGCGCCGAGTGACTGGCGAGGGTTGGCGAGCGTGTGTGTGACCCACGCGGGCTGGCAAACGCTTGCACCTGCCGGCAAGGCCTCACACAGACTGGCACCCATACGGCCTGCGAGGGATTGCACAGAGGGGCAAGGGCAGGCATAAATTGACCCGCCCGCCGCGATTGCGGAGCAGCCCACAAAATAAGTAGAGCTGCCCAGAGTCCCTGGAGGAGAGACCAGAAACAGGATTAACCGGAGAGCTGATTTCCTCCCATTTCCGTAGTCCCCATTTGGCGAGGGCAAGCAACGCACCCAAAGAGCCAAAAGCGGGGAAAACACACAATAGAAGACTCTAAACTGACCAGTGCCGCGAAGCTCGCGTGCCAGGGAGGTCAGATGAGCACAGGAGGTCGCGAATAAGCCCCCTGGTCTGGGGCAAACACATGCGAGCCCAGGCAGGTGGGGGACCCTGCCGCGCTGGGAACGCGCTCAAGGAGCTCTCGTGTGAGCGCAGAGAGATCCCAAAAAATAGCCCAGCCCTGACCGAAGGGGTCACAGAGCTGTTCCAAGCAGGAGTCAGACACAGGCATTAGACTCCTGAAAGGCTCAAACAAACAACCCAAGGCCCTATAGGGTCAACAACGGACATCATCAGAGGCAAGCCCAGAAAGAAAAGTAAAGGACAAAAATACTTAACAGACTCTCACAAAAATGGGAAGAAAAAGAAGTTCTCCCCAAATGAGTGGAAAAGGGGACTCCCCACAGAGAGAGCTCAATGAAATAGAGGCAAGGGAACTATCAGATATGGAATTTAAAACAATGGTTCTAAGGAAGCTCAATGAGCTCAGCCAGCTCAAAGAGAACTATGAGAAACTGCAGAGAAACTATCAGGATCTTACAGCAAACTATATCAGCCTGGAAAAGGACATAGAAACTATCAAGAAGACACAAGAGGATATGAAGAATACCATTTCTGAATTGAAGAACACAGTAGAAGGAATCCAAAGCAGGCTGGATGAAGCTGAGGATCGAATCAGTGAGATGGAGGATAAGGTAGAAAAAAGCTCCCAGAAAGAGCAAGAAATGGAAAAACGGCTCAAAAAGAATGAAGAAGCATTTAGGGAAATGCAGGACAACCTGAAACGCAATAATATCCGTATAATAGGGATACCAGAAGGAGAAGAAGAGGAGCAAGGAATAGAGAACCTCCTCGAAAAAGTAATGATGGAAAATTTCCCTAATTTGAGGAGAGAAAGGCTCTCATGGATCCAGGAGGCACAGAGGACCCCACTCAAGAAGGACCCAAGGAGGTCCACTCCAAGACACATCATCATTAAAATGGCAAATGTCAAAGACAAAGAGAGAATCCTCAAGGCAGCAAGGGAGAAGGAGAAAGTACCATACAAGGGGGCCCCGATACGCCTAGGAGCTGACTTCTCAACAGAAACACTCCAAGCCAGAAGGGAATGGCAACAAATATTCCAAGCCATGAAAAGCAAGGGCCTACAGCCAAGGCTGCTCTACCCAGCTAGGCTCTCCATTAAAATAGAAGGAGAAATACGGAGTTTCCCAGACAAAAGAAAGCTAAAAGAATACATCTCTACCAAACCAGCACTCCAAGATATGCTAAGGGGACTGGTTTAAGCAGATGAAGGAAAAGAATGAGACAGAGAGGAACACAAGTACAAAGAGAAAAGATGAGTAAGTTTCTATCAGTAATATCTCTCAATGTGAATGGATTAAATGCCCCAATCAAAAGACACAGGGTAGCTGAATGGATAAGAAAACATGACCCACACATATGCTGCCTACAAGAGACCCACCTCAGAGCAAAAGACCTACACAGATTGAAAGTAAAGGGATGGAAAATAATATTCCAAGCAAATGGACATGAGAAAAAGGCTGGCGTTGCCATACTTGTATCAGACAAAGTCGATTTCAAAGCAAAGGCCATAAAGAGAGACCCAGAGGGGCACTTTATCATACTTAAAGGAAGAATCTATCAAGAAGACATCAACATTGTAAACTTATATGCTCCCAATATAGGAGCCCCCAAGTTTATAAGGAAATTGTTGGATGACTTCAAAAAAGATATAGATAGCAACACACCGATAGTCGGGGATTTCAACACCCCACTGTCCAAAATGGACAGATCTTCCAAACAAAACATTAATAAATATATCGTGGCACTGAATGAAACACTGAATCAAAGAGACTTAACTGACATATATAGAATCTTACATCCCAAAGAAGAAAAATACACATTCTTTTCAAATGCTCACGGCAGTTTTTCAAAGATAGACCACATGATAGGACACAAAGCAAGCCTCAGTAAATTCAGGAAAATTGAAATAATACCAAACTTTTTCTCAGACCACAAGGCCTTGAAACTCGAAATCAAACTCAAAGAGAAACTTCAAAAACTTGGAAACTCATGGAGACTGAACAGTACACTTTTAAACAATGAATGGGTCAATAATGAGATAAGAGAAGAAATCACAAAATTTCTGGAAACAAATGAAAATGAACAGACAACTGTCCAAAACCTATGGGACACAGCAAAGGCGGTCCTGAGAGGGAAGTTCATAGCAATACAGGCTTACCTTAAAAATATAGAAACATTTCAAATAAAAGACCTAACACTACAACTTGAAGAACTGGAGAAACAACAACAAATAAATCCCAGAGCAAGTAGAAGGAAGGAAATAGTCAAGATTAGAGCAGAACTGAATGACATAGAGACAAAAAGAACAATTCAGAGGATCAACCAATCCAGAAGCTGGTTCTTTGAAAAGATTCATAAAGTGGACAAACCTTTGAGCAGACTCATCAAGAAAAAAAGGGAGAGGACCCAAATTAATAATATCAGAAATGAAAGAGGAGAAATAACAACTGATACCACAGAAATACAAATGATCATCAGAAACTATTATGAACAATTATATGCCAAGAAATTTGAAAATCTGGATGAAATGGACAAATTTTTAGAAAAGTATAATCTTCCAACACTGAAGGAGGAAGAAACAGAAAGCTTGAACAGACCGATAACAGTTGGGGAAATTGAAGCAGTCATCAAGAAACTCCCAGCACACAAAAGTCCAGGGCCAGACGGTTTCCCAGGAGAATTTTACAAAACATTTAAGGAAGAGCTAATCCCTGTCCTTCTCAGACTATTCCAAAAAATCCAAGAGGAGGGAAGACTGCCAGACTCCTTCTATGAGGCCAGCATCACCCTGATCCCAAAACCAGATAAAGACCCTACAAAGAAAGAAAACTACAGGCCAATTTCGCTGATGAACATAGATGCTAAAATCCTCAACAAAATATTGGCAAACCGTCCAGCAATACATTCAAAAGATTATCCATCACGATCAAGTGGGATTCATCCCAGGGATGCAGGGATGGTTCAATATACGCAAATCAGTAAACGTGATACACCACATAAATCAAAGAAAAGACAAAAACCACATGATCATCTCGATAGATGCAGAAAAAGCATTTGACAAGGTACAGCACCCATTTATGATCAAAACACTCAGCAAAATGGGAATCAATGGGGCATTCCTCAACGTAATAAAGGCCATATATGAAAAACCTACAGCCAATATCATACTCAACGGGCAAAAACTGAAAGCTTTCCCACTAAGATCGGGAACACGACAAGGATGTCCACTCTCACCGCTTCTTTTCAACATCGTATTGGAAGTCCTAGCCACAGCGGTCAGACAAGAGAAAGAGATAAAAGGCATCCAAATAGGAAAGGAGGAAGTAAAACTATCATTGTTTGCAGATGACATGATAGTGTACATAGAGAACCCTGTAGACTCTACCAAAAAACTCCTCAACCTAATAAGTGAATTTGGCAAAACAGCAGGATACAAAGTCAACATTCAGAAATCAAAGGCGTTTTTGTACACCAGCAATGCAATAGAAGAAGAAGAAATCAGGAAAAATATACCATTCGATATAGCACGAAAAAAGATAAAGTACCTAGGGATAAATTTAACCAAAGACACAAAAGACCTGTATGCAGAAAACTATACAACATTGAAAAAAGAAATTAAGGAAGACACAAATAAATGGAAGCATATACCATGCACATGGATTGGAAGAATTAATATCCTTAAAATGTCCATACTACCAAAAGCAATTTATAGATTCAACGCAATCCCTATTAAGATACCAATGACGTATTTCACAGAAATAGAACAGACATTTCAAAAATTTATATGGAACCATAAACGACCTCGAATAGCTGCAGCAATTTTGAGAAAGAAACACAAAGTAGGAGGGATCACAATACCGGACATCAAACTCTACTACAAAGCCACTATACTCAAAACAATCTGGTACTGGCACAAGAACAGACCCATAGACCAGTGGAACAGAATAGAAAGCCCAGAAATAAGCCCAGGTCTCTATGGACATCTAATATTTGACAAAGGGGGCAGAAGCATAAAATGGAGCAATAACAGCCTCTTCAACAAATGGTGTTGGGAGAGCTGGATGGCTACATGCAAAAAATTGAAATTGGATCATCAGCTGACACCATACACAAAAATAAACTCAAGATGGATAAAAGACTTAAATATAAGTCGCAACACCATCAAAGTCCTAGAGGAGAACATTGGCAGGAAACTCTCAGATATCCCACGCAGCAATTTTTTCACTGATATGTCTCCTAAAGCAAGGGACATAAAGGAAAGAATAAACAAGTGGGACCTCATCAAAATAAGAAGCTTCTGCACGGCTAAAGAAAACATCAGCAAAATGAAAAGGGAGCCAACCATTAGGGAAAATATATTTGCTAATGATACATCAGATAGAGGTTTGATCTCCAAAATATACAAAGAACTCACTCGACTTGACTCCAAGAAGACAAACGATCCAATCAAAAAATGGGCAAAGGACCTGGGCAGATGCTTTTCTAAGGAGGAGATACAGAGGGCCCAGAGGCATTTGAAAGGATGCTCTGCATCACTAGCCATTAGAGAAATGCAGATCAAAACCACCATGAGGTACCACCTCACACCGGTCAGAATGGCCATCATAAACAGATCCACAAACAACAGGTGCTGGCGAGGCTGTGGAGAAAAGGGAACTCTAGTCCACTGTTGGTGGGAATGCAGACTGGTGCAGCCACTATGGAAAGCAGTGTGGAATTTCCTCAGAAAGCTGAAAATGGAACTGCCTTTTGATCCAGCGATTCCCCTGCTGGGACTATACCCTGAGAACACCAAAACGCCAATACAAAAGAACCTATGCACCCCCATGTTCATAGCAGCACAATTTACAATAGCCAAGTGTTGGAAGCAACCTAAATGCCCATCAGTAGATGATTGGATCAAAAAATTATGGTACATATACACAATGGAATACTATGCAGCAGAAAGAAAAAAACAAGTACTAAACTTTGCAACAGCATGGATGGAACTGGAGAGCATCATGCTAAGCGAAATAAGCCAGGGGGCGAAAGACAAATACCATATGATCTCACCTATAAGCGGAACCTAACCAACAATGCAAAGAAGCAAGGCAAATATGACCAGCAACACTGAAAGGAAAAGAAAGCAACAGAGACAAGAGGGAAGGGGGGGGCAGGGAAAGGGAAGGGAAGGGGAAAGTCAAGGAACATATAGCAAGGACTCATGGACAAAACCAAAGGGGAAGAGCTGAGGGAGGGAAGGTGGGAGGGGGCAAGGGAAAGAGGGGGGGAAGGCAGAGACAAATGTATTTAAAAAGTAAATAAATTAATTAAAAAAAAAATTAAAAAAAAAAATTTCCCAAAATTAGTTACAGACACTAAAAAAGAGATCAATAATGCTCAGATAATATCAATCAAAATACAAAACAAACTAACAATAATAAAACATACCTAAGCAAGTCATATTCAAATGAATGAAAGCCAATAACAAAGAGAAATTCTTGAGGGCAACCAGAGTAATAGGAAAAAAAAGATAACATATAGAGAAATAAAGATTAGAATTATAGTAGAAAGCTCAGACACCATGCAAGTAAGAAGACAATGGAGTGACATGTTTAAAGTTTTTGAAGAGAACAACTGTTAATCTACCATTTTATATTCAGTGAAAATATTCTTCAAAAGTGAAAATGATATTAGACTTTTCCAAACAAAGAAAAGCCGAAGGAATCCAGTGCCAGCATATCTAATCTATGAGAAATACACAATGAAGTTCTTCAGACAAAAATACTGTATCTAATGATGGCAAGAACTGGGCTCTATGTAAAAAAAAAAAAAAAAAAAAAAAAAAAAAAGGAGCCCAGATGTTGACTCAATAAAGATAAAATGTAAGCTTTTATCATATTTTAATTAAAAAATAACTTACTGTTTAAAGCTATGGTAGTAACAATATGCTATGCATTTATGGCATATGTAAAAGAGAAATGTACAGTAACAATGACATAGAAATGGAAGAGGAATTGGTTTTAACACTAGATGTGAAGTGGTATAGTATTACTGAAGGTAGACAAAGATCATTTAAAGAGGTATATTTTAAATGCTGAGGCAAACATTAAAAGTAATTAAAATAGAGTTGTAGTTGCCAATTCAAGAAAAAAAAACAAATCTTAAAAATAGCCACTTAATACTTCTGGTTTGTGGTGCAGCATGTGAGAACCTTAGAAGTCACACTCTGTCCAACAGCAAGTAAAAAACTAAAAAATTGAAAAATAAACAACTTCTCTTAAAGCCATCAGAGAAGTGAGGTCACAGGTCAACTGCTGCCTCTCCAAATTGGAGAGACTCAGACAGGCACATACAGTAAGAATTTCAATGTAGCTGAGTAGAAATCCACCAATGAATCACCCATGGGAAACAGTGCTAGGGTAGTAAAACCTAAACTTCCATTGATGAATTGTTAGAAACAGTATGGATAAGTCTGAGAGTTAAAAATTCCAGGGAGACTCAGTTATACAGTTATAGGAGGGGCCCCCACACTACTGAAAGTTTTATTTCCAGGAACTATACCAGGTTCTCATAGTGAATATTGTAAAGCTCCACTCCTGCTTCTGGCAGGAGGAGGGGAAAAGTAACCTTTTGAAACATGCCAGAGCATTCTTTTTAAAAATAATTGTTCCTTTTGCTCTGGCTGTGTGGCTCAGTTGGTTGGAGTAGAGTACCATATGCAAAAGGTTGTGGATTCCATCCCACATACCTAGGTTGCAGGTTCAACCCCCAATCAGGCACATGCAAAAGGCAACAGATTAATGTTTCATCTCTCTCTCTCTCTCTCTCTCTCTCTCTCGGCTTCCTTTCTCTCTCTCTCAAATCAATATATATATCCTTGGGTGAGGATTAAAAATAATAATGAAAATAAATAAAATTTTAAAATAAAAAGTAAAAAATCTAATAAGTAAAAAAATTTAATGTATTACTTAATAGCAAGAGACCAAATTCTTTTTCTCTAATATAAGAGTAAGGCAAGATGTCCTCTCTCCCTGCTCCTTTCAACTGGAAGTTTTAGGTAGTGCAATACGACAAGAAAAAGAAATAAAAGGTATATATTGGAAAGGAGTAAATAAATATATATGTATTCACAGATGATATGATTATGAGTATAGAAAATCCCAAAGAATTTACTAAAAAAAACTAGGACGAACAAGTGAGTTTAGCAGATTCAATTTAAATTTAAATTTATTCCTATATATCTGCAATGAACAATCTATATTTGGATTTTTTAAAAAAAAACCCACATTTATCATAACTGCAAAAAGTGAATTAACTAGATGCAATAAATTCTAGAGATCTGATGTGCAGCATTGTATCTATAGTTAACAATACTATACTGTATACTTAAACATTTGTTAAAAGGGTAGATCTCATGTGAAGTGCTCTTACGACACTGCAAAAACATAAGTGGAAAGAAAACTTTTGTAGGTGGTGGATGGATATTTTCATTGTCTTGATTGCAATAAAGGTTTCATAAGAAAAAAATATATATATAGTACATATAATTTTAAAATTGTACATTTTAAGTATGTGTGGCTTATTGTATGTCAATTACATCTCAATAAAATTGTTTCTCCACTAAGAGTCAACAGGGAACCACCTCAGGATTCCCCTGCCTTCTCTACTGGCTTCCTTAAGTCTCAGCAAAGCCCAGTGAGGTTACAGGTGGCCTGATTGAGAATAAAGCTATTCACAACAATCTTAGGAAAGAAGAATGAAGTTGGAAGAATAATGCTACCTGATCTAAGTATAACTACAAGGGGATAGTAATCAAAATGGCATGGTACTGGCATAAAAACAGTATAGATCAATGAGACAGAATAGAGAGCCCAGAAAAAAACCATGGTTCCATGGTCAATAATATTTGACAAAAGAGGCAAGAACATACAATGTGTAGAAACAGTCTATTCAACAAATGGTACTGGGAAAAATTAGATAGATACATGCAAAAAATGAAACTAGACTACTTCCTTATACCATACACAAAAATAAAATAAAAAAGGATTAATGAATTAAATGTTAGACTCAAAACCATAAAAATCCTAGAAGAAAACATAGGCAGTAAAATCTTGGACATTTCTGATCTATTGCTTTGGGAAAGGGATACAAAAGAGAAAATAAACAAAGACTATATCAAACTATAAATTTTTGCACAGGAAAGGAAACTATCAACAAAATGAAGACAACCCTCTGAATGGGAGAACATATTCACCAATGATACACCTGATAAGAGGTTATTATCCAAAATTTAAAAAGAACTTATACAAGTCAACACCAAAAAATCCCCCAAACAATCCAATTAAAAAATGGGCAATGGACCTAAATAGACACTTTTCCAAAGAGGACATACAGGTGGCCAATAGACATGAAAAGATGCTCAGTGTCACTAATCATCAGAGAAATGTAAATTAAAACCACAATGAGATATTACCTCATACCTATTAGAATGACTGTCATCAATATATCAACAAACAGGTGTTGGTAAGGATGTGGAGAAAAGGGAACCCTCATGCACTGTTAGTGGGAATGCAGTTTGGTACTGTGAAAAACAGTATGGGGTTTCCTCAAAAAATTAAAAATGGAACTACCTTATGACCTAGTATAGAGAGCAGGACCAATAACATGGCATTGGTCCAGTCAAGATAGGATAAAGTATGTAAAACAAAGTGGAGTCACTCACGTCAACCAAGATGGCTGCCAACAGCTCTGACACTTTGGTTCAAGAGGGAAACTACCTCAGTCATGTAAGACACATCTGGGAAGGAGACACATCTCACATCTAAGGTATCTGTACACATGACCTGAACAGCCATGTCTGCAGAGCAGGACCACCCATAGATAGGCCCTTATGGAAATTCCCCATTTGCCATCGAGGGTGCCAAGAGACCCTTGACATTTATCAAGAGACCAAGGAGGGTGGAATACCTGACTTTCAAGGTATAGGCAGGCTCTGGACTACTGCTGAGACAACTGAGCTCCACACACCAGAGAGCTGCTCCACACCACGCTGATCTTCCTTGGCATTTGCCACCGGAGGCTCTGCCCTGCTGCACTGAGGACCTCATTTGCCCCACTGCCCACCTGGCTCTGGAGATCCTTCCTTGCAAAACTCTGATGGCTCCCTTGCCCACTGTGCTGTCTCTCGGACCTGCAGTCTGAGACTCTGGGACTCAGGATTTTCCCCCAACCTCCTTGTATGATATTATTGCTAATTATTTCTGAGTGATTAGTATTGCTATCAGGTTAGTATAGATTTGGATTAAATCTGAATTAAAAAAGCTGATTGAATCTACACTGATAAAATCTGAGTATTATGCTAAGTGAAATAAGTCAGTCGCGAACAGACAAGTACCATATGGTTTTACTTACATGTGGAATCTAATGAAGAAAATAAACTAACAAACAAAATAGAAAGAGATTCATAGATGCAGAGAACATATTGACAGTGGTCAGAGGTGAAGGGATTAAACAAAAAGAAAAAAAAATAACTCATGACCATAAACAACAGTATGGTGATTACCAATGGGAAAGGTGGGTTGAGTGAGGTAAACGAGAGTAAAAAGGAATAAATGGTAATGGAAGGAGTCTTGACTTGGGATGGTGAACACAAAATACAATATACAGATGTATTATAGAATTTTACCCCCAAAACCTATATAATTTTATTAATCAATGTCACCCCAATAAACTCAATAAAAAATTAAAAATTAAAAAAAAATAAGAAAAAGATTAAGTGGAAATCATGCCACTGTTGAAAAGTGTTACTTTCATTCCCGCCAGAGAAAGAGACTTGGGCTGAATAGGGGAGAAAGGGAAAGCACCTTCATATTTAATGTCATTCTTGAGTTGCTGAATCACCCAGCCCTGATGTCTGCACTACCCTTAACTTCCACTTGGAAGAAAAAAATAGGTTTTATCGTAGTTTAAGCTTGTTTGAGTCTGGCTTTTTGTTAATTTGCAGCCCAAACACAGCTCCCTATAGTCTTGGTTTTATTTATTATAGTTGTCCCAATTTTCCCTCCTTTGCCTGGTACCTGGTCCCCACCCTATTCCTCTAGCAATTCCCCCTTAGTTCATGTCCATGGGTTGTATATGTAAGTTCTTTGGCATCTCCATTTCCTATGCTATTCTTTTTTTCTTTTTTAAGATTATTTACTTATTCAAGAGAGGGGAAGGGAGGAAGAAAGAAAGGGAGAGAAAGAGAGAAACATCAATGTATAGCTGTCTCTTGTGTGACCCCTTCTGGGGACCTGGCCTGCAACATGGGCATGTGCCCTGACTGGGAATCAAACAAGTGACACTTTGGTTCACAGGCCAGCACTCAATCCACTGAGCCTCACCAGCCAGAGCTTTTTCCTATGCTATTCTTAATCTGTATTAAAAAAGAGAGCAAATATCCTGAAGAAGCTGGAGGAATTATCCAGCATTTACTTGGGTTATAGGGAATCCCCTTAGAACTGGATTTTGAGAATACTTGAACAATGGAGCAAGAACATAAAATAGGAAATGAGTTGATTTGTCTGGGGCACTTTCTCAGGGTATAGGATATAATACCCTGACAACGACATCAGAGAATGGGGTACATTGGCTGACTGCTACCTCCTATAAGCCTGGAAAGAGCAATGGTCCATGCTTAGCAACACTGAAATGCCTGAATTACTGTGTCAGAAGGCAGCGGATAGGATTAAGAGGCAAAGGGCATTTGTATTGTGGAGTGGATATATTATGAAGACAGAAAAATAACCACAGCATTGTGTTCCTCAAGAAAGCCAAGAAGATGCACCATTCTCCAAAGTCCTCAGGAAAATGCTGATGAGAGGGAACTAGCCTCAGTAAGAAGTTCAGTGGTAGCTCTCCGCTCCAGGCTAGAACTGTGGAGATGGTTAGTAAACAACATGCCAGGGACAAACAGAAGGGAAGCCAAGGGGATATGTCAAGATATCATCAAAAGAAAGCAAGAAAGAAGGAGCAGGATGCTGAGGGTTGTTTTGTTTTGTTTTGTTTTGTTTTTCAGTTAAAGTAATGATCCTATTTGTAGTTCCTGGGATTGAGACCATTTTTAGATTCAGTATTCCTTGACTGATAAGGTGGCCATATTCCTAGGAGTAAGTCCCCAGTGATACCATGACAATTATATACCATAATGATTCCCCAGTCCTTATCCAAAGGGACCTATGTTTATTAGAAATATAGGAATATGCATACTGTTTGAATTCACTCAGGGTGTGAGTTTTTAATGGATACATGCAGACTTGAAGCATAATCATCATCTCATGTTAGACTGGAAACAAATGAGAATCAAGTACAAATGCAGTTCTGGTCAAAATCCAAGGTATAATAGGTCTTTTGGGTCTGTAGACCCACCTAGTGATCATTCTCTTGGTAACTGAATATTTGGTAGAGACGAAAAAATTATCTAATCACAGCAGATGATGCTGTATGGGTTATCTCAGCTGGGGCTGTTACTGAGAATATCTTCATGTAGCCTCTTCATGTAGCTGCTCAGGCTTCCTCACTCATACAGCAAACATCCAATAAAGCCAGGTGGAAGTTATTCTACCTTTTATGCTACACAGAGTATCTCACCTGTTATTATCACAAACCTACCCAGATTCAAGGTGATGGGAGCAGTTTTAAAAATAAATTACATTACAGAAGAGAATGAGAATGGAATATATTGTTGTACTTTTTAGGGGAGAGGGGGGATAAATATAACCTGCTACATCTATTCTCCTTATAAACCAATCACAAGATTCTGGATTCAGAGAGTGAGAATCCTAGAGACAGTAGGATTTAATGAGCCTCTGATAGATCCACCATTCAAGCTCCAGATTCCTATCAGAGGGACTTCTAAATCTCTGGATAATTGGTACAGCAAATATTCTTTTGGCAGACCCTTTAAGGAAGTGCTATCAACTGAACAATCATTCTGAATATAACATGGTGAAACAGTATTGACACCGAGATATACAATACCAGAATGGAGTGATGAAGTAGTTGTGGTCCATCTCCCTAGAACAGTGTGGTAAAGAAGGTCAGTGCCTAACCTTGGCAGGAAACTCCTACAGATGTCTCCATATCTGGCAAGAGACTCTCATTATAACAAGCCTTGTGGATATCCTGTGCTTCCTATGATTTATTGGTTATAAGGGCCAGGGATTGGGCTGGTGTTCATATGAGTGTTTCTGAAGAGAGGGTGACAAAGTCATCTTCTGGACGTTACCAGTAAGTGTGGCCTGAAGAAATGGAAACCTTGGCCCCAACCCCAGACAAGGGCTGTTCTGTTCTCACAAACCCTGTGCCTCTCATACTCAGAAGGGAAAGCCAGGTTGGCTCCTGTGATCTCCCAGACTTTTGGATTGTAGAGGTATTTGAAACTGGTTAAGAGACATGACATCTCTTTGATAAAATCTAATATTTATATTAACATTCTTCATTCTTCAAGGAATTAGTAGGAAGGAATTAGCTTTGAAGAAATAGATTCTATGCTTTCCATGGGCTTTTGACTGTGTACCTATATGCCTCTCTACTCTGGCCCTACTGAACCATGAGGTCTACCAGAATCACTCTGAAATCCTTCTCTTTCAGTCCTCTGTCTGGCCCAGATCTCAGTACAAAGGTCTGGAATATCTCTACCCATGTTCTAGGGCTCTTTTCTTGCTTTTCGCTTTCACAATGTGAGATGAGCTAATCACTGAAATATCCCAGAATGAGAAGTGGGGGTGGCCTGTTCTTGCCCAAATCCCAGCAATATGCATGCCAACTTCTAAGGGGAGAGGCAGCAAAAGTGAGGTTTTGCAAAATGTTTCGTCCTGTCCCTGTGATGTGAATCCATTGCATGGAGCTGGAATGAAGGTTCTCCTGTCCTGACTGATCCCACAAACATGTGAGAAAGTCATGTCTAGCAGGGCACAGGGTGTTCAGAATTATATGATAGAAAGAGAGAAAGAGGAAAGTAAAGATCAAGTAAAGAAACAGAATTGCGAGTAGGACAGAAGAGACATCAGGAATAGAGAGGAAATTAGAGCAGTACAAAAAGAGATGTTGTAATAAAGAAATTTGAAGGAAAAAAGGCTTACAGCAACTCTATGGGCAGATATAGGAAAAAAAGAGGTTCAAACTGTGTCTGGCCCAAAGTAAAATTTCCTGACTTTAAATGAATAAATCAATGAATCCAGGAGAAAGATCATCCCCTCAGGAACAGCAAAAAAGTTGTAGAGAATATGAAATACTGATAAAGGAGACAACAGGTGAATTGCACATTTTAAAAATACACTTGAGTGTTGGGGAATTCCATTCCAAGGAATTAGCATGAAGTTTCTGCTGTTCATTAATACCCAAAGTGAAAGAGAGAGGGTGAGAATATGGCATTATGGCTAAAAGCACAGGCCCTGAAGCTGAACTGCTGGGTTTGATCCCCAGACCTACTGCTTCATAGCCCAGTCAACTGAGGGTGCCTCAGTTTCTTTTGTTGCAAGACAAAGTACTGATCTCAAAGGAGTATAAAGGGATCAATTGGCACAATTTTAATTACTACCACTATTAAATACAGTAACATAATGACAACAAAGGAGAGAGGGAGCACATTCATGAGGAAGGCAAAAAGATAGGAATGAAAGAGACTCAAGGAGGAGGAAATAAAAATAGAGTAAGAGAGTGAGAGAAAACGCAAATTTGAGACAGTCATGGGTCAAAGACCCAGGGAAAGCCTTAAAAAGCTTTTCAAACCTTGAAAATCTGTAACGGAAGAATGTCATAGGAAACAGACACATTGGAATATAGTTCAGGGTTGGAGGTTTCATCTGTTTCCTCACATTGAGGGTTTCAAGAGCCCCACAGTCATGACCCACAATGATAATGTCTCAATATCACTACCTGGAGCTTAGCAGCCTGGCTCAGAAGACACGGCAGAAAATGGCCACAAATTTCAGTTGAGAGACTCTCAATCCAAGAGTCAGGCTTTAGTCAGTTCAATCTTCTTTCATTTCGTTCTCAATTTGTAGCACTGGGGCTCGATGCTGTTACTTCTCAGGTCCCACTACTCCCAAAATGAATCCAGAGGTGGTTCCACCATACTCTGAAACCTTGCTGTGGCTTTTAGTATGAGTGTCTTAGAGCCCAGAGAGTCTCAGCTGCTGTAGAGATATGTCAGGTACTCCTTCAGGTTGAAAGTGGAGCCTCAAAAGGATGGGAGACAATAATGTTGTGTGAGGACTCTAGGCACGGTATAGTAGGGACAAATGAGTTTGAGTCCTGGGATCCTCTTTTTTCCAAATACTCAACCAGACAAACATCTAGGACTCAACTCTCCCTTTGTTCAATGATGCCATAGTCTGTCTGGTGTCCCTGAATACAGCTCTCTTGGATTAGAGAGGCATGGACCTTAGCGCCCATTTTAGTTCTGAGAGCGAGCACCCCATTACCTGACAGGGCATAGCGTCTCACAGCTTTCCCCCATTCCTCACTCTATGGGAGATGTGGCTACTGCAGCATGAGTAGAACATTCTTGGGATCACTAATCTACCTTGGGTTTCTTGGAAACTGGCAGTCTAGCAGCCTCCTGGGGTCAGAAGTGCTAGGTGGGGCTTTCCTCCTCTCTGTTGCTCAGAAACAAGTAATATCCCCCCGGAAGCAGAGAAAGAATAACCACAAAACAAATTGGATGAATTGTCAACTCAATGAAAGAAACAGTCAAAATAACCATCTGTACTTTTCCTCTCAACGCCATTAAGTAAAACCTTTTTAAAAAATATTTACCTCTGCCTAGCCTAGCCCTTACCGCAAATCAGCCTCTCACAATTGCCAAATGAAGAAAAAAGGTAAAGAAACAATTTTTAAATCCTGAACATCATTCATTCTTGAAAAAAACTTGGCCTTTTTTTCTTGCTATTTTTTCCCAGAGACAAGATCCTCTCAAAGACTGCAAAATCTTTGGGAAGGAGGGTAATATCTGACTTTCTTCTTACCTCTTTTCATGTATGTGTGTGTGCAAGCTCACACACTTCCACTTAGACACAGAGTTTTCCAGCTGTAGAAAGAAGTTGCTGTGATTACTTAGTAGTGAAATACATTTTAAAACATCATTTCATCCTTAGCAATGTTGCTCATTCTGCATTTCCCCCAAGTAGGATAACTGATTTCCCTCCATTGGGTCCTCTCTTGCTGCCTTCCCCCTCAATCCCTCTCTCAGTATATATAAAAGTATCCTTGCTAGTCAATCCCATTTGGTGGCGGGGTTGGGGGTGCTAATTTTCTTAATAACATTTCCTCCAATGGAACATAAAACCGAAAAAAGCTATACCAAATATATAAACAAATATTACAATTATTAATAAAAACTTTCTGTATTGTAGGCAAACTATTTCATGTAATTTTTTGTTATTCTCTATTTAAAAAAAAACTTGCAAGTAGCAAAACTATGTGTGTATGGCGGTATTAGGGGCATGGAGGTAGACTGCTGTAGCTGCGATAATCGCAGACCTTTGGATGAATAATGAAACCTCTTTCATCAACAGAAGTAAAGCTAAGAATCTGCAAGATTCTTGAAGGGGAGTTGCCAGATACAGAGGGCCGTTCTTAGTCAAGCTCTGCTGTTTTTGAAGCCTTTCTGAATAACTACTGCCACCATCGAGGTAACCTCAGGTACGGTCCACATTAATATGCTTGTTGAACCCTGGTCCTGTTTCTTTTCAAACATGGGTCAAGAGATGAGGCTGAAACTGATTAAAGGCTTTATTAAAGGTTTCAGGAAAACTGCGGGGAGAGAAAAGCAAACATGCACCAGAAGCAAGGTAATCTTATTTCATGTAATTCACTTTCCTTACCTTCCAATTGGTGCTTGTCCTCAAAGAACCTCTGTTGCCTGATCCCGTTTGCCCCCAGCACCCAAAAGTGATTCTCTGTATCTCCCCAGATGGTCCAGATTAAGGAAGAGGTGGAGATGGAGGAAGAAGAAAGAGGCTTCCCTTCCCAGCTGTGCTGTGTTTCCTTTCTGAGAAGGGATCCTTCTCAGAGATTAACACCAACACTGATTTAGCCTGTAGGTGCGCCAGAATCACCTGCAGGTCTTGTTAGAACACAGATGGCTAAGCCTCAACCACAGAGGTTCCTGATTCAACAGGTCTGGAGTGGGGCTGGAGAGTTTGCATATCTAACAAATTATAAAATGCTGCTGGTGCTGGTTCCTGGACCATACTTTGAAAATCTCTGACTTAGTTCAATGTTCATTTAAGATGATGTTTTAGTTTGTACAAGGATGAACAAAACAAACAAACAAACAAACAAACACCCACTTGATAGCACAATGATGGAAGTCCAGGCTGTGGACTTGTTCCTGTAGCTTCTCGCAGTCTGTAGTGGGGAGAAGGGAGCAGTAGATTCGCAGCCTTTGGCCCATACAGCTGCAGTGCCTTGGGACGGCTGCAGGATGGCTACTATGCAGCACCCTTACTTTTCAGAGCCCAGGACATCAAGCAACAAGGTATAGGCCTGATGTCCAGGGGTCCAGGAAGCCCTGCTTTTGGACCATTCCCTTCCCTATCCCACCCCACATCCAGGAAGTAGGGGATCAGGACTTGTGTCCTCACTTCAAGGATCCTCTGTGTTCTGAGAACGCTGGGGGTCTGTGCAGTCAAAATTATTTTTTATAATAATATTTAAACATTATTTGTCCTTTGGTCTAAATGGTTTTATAAATGTTATTTTAAATTATTTAATAAATAATATTTGATTATTTTCAGTTTAATTTCTCATGTGGCATAGCCTGCCATAACCCTGTAAACAAACAAAATGCTTTTTGTAGCCCATAATAATTTTGCCAGCTTAATTAAGGTAAAGCTTAGATACAAAATTCACCCACTTAACATGTACAGTGTCAAGACTTCAATACATTTTTATTAAGTTTATTTTGGGTAACAATCATCACATCCACTTTTAGAATACTTTCAGTCTTCCAGAAAGATTCCTCATGCATGACCTTGCACAGTCAATCCCTACTCCAATCCCCACCTCTAGGCAACTACTGATCCGCTTTCTGTCTCTACAGTTCTGCCCTTTTAGAAACATCATACAAATGTAATCATGCAATTCATAGTCTTCATTGAAGTTTTAGTTTGCATATACATTACAAATGACATTGAGCATCTTTTCATACGTTGGAATTTAATCATTAATGTGATGGCATTTGGAGGCAGGGCCTTTGGGAGGTGATTGTCTTAGGAGGGTAGAGCCTTTAGGAATAGGATTAGTGCCCTTGGGAGACTCCAGAAAGCTCCCTCATGGGAGGGCATGGAGAAGACAGCTGTCTATAAACCAGAAAATAGCCCTTCACCAGAAACTGAAAAGCCAGCATCTTGACCTTATACTTTTTAGTCCCTAGAACTGTGAGAAATAAATTTCTGTTGTATATAAACCACTCAGTCTATGGTATTTTTATTAGAAGCCCAAATAGACTAAGACAAGGTCCTTATTTATAATCCAGATATATTTTTCAGCGAAGTACCTACTCAAATCTTGTAAATTGTACAATGATCATTGGCTTCTTTGTTTTATTACTGAATTGTAAAAGTTCTTTGGATACAAAGCCATTATAAGACATGTTTTGAAAATATTTTCTCCCTGTCTATGGATTATCTTTTAGTTTTATTAAAATATATAGAAAAGGAACCAAAGCCCTGGGTAGGGTGGGGATGGTGGGGAGGGAGAGGATTCCAACTTGTCTTTCCCAGTGTCGCCCTCCAGGGTTCCCTTCCTCGTTGCTGCAGAAGCGAGGAGCCAGGGGCTAAGCAGCCTGCAGGGCCTTGGTTTTCTGTGGCCTGGTTTGTGGCCCAGACTTTCTAGCATTGTCATCTGCTCCTCATCCCATCTACAGTTTAGGGTCCTGCCACCCTAACCTAAGATGTTCAGATCACTTGGAGGTTACTGAAAATATGTTAAGGGGTTGGAACTATCTGTGGCTGGAGAGTTTTGATGGTTGTTGGTAACATTTAATCTTTCAGTTCATAAATATTGATCTGTATCCTTCTATTATTATTATGTAGTTCTTGTGGAATACATTTAACTTTTTTCCTAGACATTTAATGAGACTGATAATACTTCATGTTATTTTTCTTTGGCATAAAAACCTGACTCCTCAAAGATGAATTAGAATTTATCAGAGAGAAAACTGTCATTTATCTGCTTAATAAGAACCAATTTCTGTAACCATTTTTTTGAAATATAATGTAGCTTTTATTTAGTAGAGGAAAAGGAAATCCAGCTACATGATACAAAAGTTCTAGCCTGAGCACTTCTACCTTTCCCTTCTGTGATCTCTCTATCAGGGCAAACTCAGGGGGCCTCCCTTATCTACATGCATCCATTTTTTTTAAGAAGAAAAGAAATAATAGATTTTTAAAAACTAAATCGTGGCTAAGTCAAAACACTTCCAATACTTTTAGGAATTTATAGTCAAGTATGATAGGTCAAACATGTATTTTATTGTCACTTTTTAAATTTCATTTTAAAATTTAGATACATAAATTTCACTGTTATTATTATTGTTATTTTGTAAAATGTAAAATGTAAATCACATTATTTTATTTAACTTTGTTTTTCCAGGAAAAAATATTTAATTATATGTAGAAGTCAATCTACTGAAAAATATTGAGTGTACGAATGTAGAGTTGTGTCCCTGGATCCCATGCATGTCATTCAAGGAAACATGCATCTCTGAAAGCTGGCTCAGGAGCAACGAACCTGTGGTCCAGGGCAGGTGGTGCCAAGTTTAAGGTTAGGCACTGTTCCTGGTTCCAGCATCTAGCTACTAGAGGGAGCCCTGCTCCAACAAATCCAGCTCAAGGCCTAGATGGGTAATGGGCCCTCTGGTGTTTTGGAGCAAACCAGAGGAAGCCCCATTTCCCTGTGGCTCTCCTGCAGCTGGACTTACACCTGGGCGGGCCAGAGGTTCAGAGAACGCAGCTCTTCCTGGGACAGCAATTCAGGCAATAACTCCGGGGGATCTGTGAGAGGAGAGAGCTTCCATTGCCCCAGGGAGGATCTCAAGAGGGTCTGAGGAAAAACCTTAGGCTCCACTAGCCCTGGGAAGTTTCCAGGGGTAGCCATGGCCCAAGAATCAGGAGAGATGCAGAGGTGTCCAAGCTTTTGGCCTCTCTGGCCTAACTGGAAGAAGATTTGTGTTGGGCCACATGTTAAATACATTATGACAAGTAATCACACACAAAAAATCTTATCATGTTTTAAGCATATTTACAATTTGTGTTGGGCTGCATTCATAGCCATCCTGGATCACAGGTTGGCCACCCTTGCTAGGGAATAAAATGAAGGGTTCTCCAGGAGCTTTCAAAACCCTAGGTGTGCAGAAGGGACTGACTATGCCAAAGAATCCCAGCGGCTCCTTCAGAGCCCAATCTCAAGAAGGGGATGGTACAAATGTCCGCACAAAGGACAGATCTGCTCATTGCTCGTGACATCTCTGGGGTCTCTGGAGACACAGGACTTGACTCAAGGGTAGGTGGCCTGCGGGGACCCTTGGGAACCCCGTGAACTTCTGCAGCTGCCATGCAGCTGCCTGGCTTTACCCCTGGCTCCGCCTGCGCTCATATTCGACAGTCCCCCGTGCTTTTCCAGGGAGTTAGCTTCTGCTCATCAGTGAGGACCCGGGGACCTCCTCAAGTCAGCAGAGGGGGGATCACATGTAAGGAGCCCAGCGCAGACCAGGGGGCTTTGAGGTGGGAGAGAGTGGCCAGGTGGTGCCAGGGTGGTCTCTCACCCCCTGCTCTGGCGGTCTGAGGGGATCCCAGTTGCTCTGCTCTTGGACAGTGCAGGCAGCCACTTGGAGAAACTGGTGCCCAGAAGAGCTAGTGACCCTCAGCACTTGGTTAACGGAGTAGCTGTAAGCAAGGAAGGGGGAGAGTGAGAATCCTGAGCGGGGGGAAAGGTGGCATCAGCATTTGGCAGGAACGAAGGAATCAGCTCACCTTTTTTGTTTGTGCTGTTTGTGTGTTTGAATCAAGTGTGAGCCAGGCATTTTATAAGCACTAAATCTAGTCTTTGCTGACACCCTATATGACTGCAATTTTATTCCCAGTTCATGATGTATTATGAGGAATTGGATAAGTAAAGAGATTATTATTATTTTAACCAATGCCATCTTATTGCAATAAAATATTCAGAATTTTAGCCTGCATTAGTCTGGTGTTTGTGCTTTCCTGACTCTTACTGATTATACTTGTTGGTCCTTCCTCCTTGCTAGACTGTGATTGTGACAAGGTCAGCAATTGTAACTTTCATCTCTGTATCCCATGCAACTAGGAAAAGGCTTACAGAATAGTAGATGCTGAATACATTTGAAAATGTATGTTTTAAAAGCATGATTCACTGTCAGAGGCATAAAAATTGCAAACATCATTATTTTCTGATACTGTAACTATATGCTTATAAAACATAAATAAAGAAATATTTAACTAAGACATCAAGGAACAAGATAAACTCTCAAGTCCCAGCTGTTTTCATATATGAAGAACACAAATGTTCATGTAATGCCAATGTCCACAAGGACAAAAAGTGAAAATAGCCAGGAATGTTTAGAAAGGGAAAGTATAATGAGGTTGCACTGGCTTCAAACAGACTTTCCATGTCACTCAGCCAAAATAATTAAAGCACTGTGGTACCAGTACAGTAACTCACAGACAGATCAGTGTAATATAATAGTTATATGCATATACACACACGTATGTAAGGTAATACATTGAAAGTGGGGGTATGGTAAACATGTGATTTATTTGCACATAGAGTGTTAGGAAATGGTTGTGGTGGAAACCAGAATAAATTCAGACATGGCCCAGGAAATGGGTGCCAAGAGTCAAAGGGGACTGACTCTAAAGAGCAGCCAATTTAAATGAAAAAGGGGAGTTTAAAAAAACTTTTTTCTAATTTTTGAAATCAGCAAAAAAAAATCTCACTGACGCTGAGATAAAGACACATATGGAAATGCTGCTGCCCACATGCCCTGCACACTCACAAGATGGGGAAGACCACTTTTTACATTAAAAAATAGGGAGACAGCTTTGTGGGGCTTGACATTTTTTTGTTTGTTTTTCCAGCTTTCTTTATTAATCTAACAAATAATTTCATCCACAATAGCAATTGTGGTAAAAACCCAACAATTTTCTTAAAAGCAACTATCTTACCTCTATTCAGTCAAATCTTCCTCTGCCCAGTTCCAGTGCAAGAGAGTTCCACGGAGAAAGTATGGGTCATTGGCTCAGAGTGCCGCCACTACTTTGGGCAGGCAGAATATGCAGTTAGTAAAACTCCTCATCTCAGAACACTCAGTCCACCCAAGTGTGCCCTCCACAACCCAATCATCTCATTGTTTATTTCAAGAGCCGTAATTGCATGGGGTTTCTCTGGGGGGTGGAGTTGGGGAATGGGAGAGGCAGATGGTACTACACAAATACCTTTTTTTCCAAGTCATACTTCTTTTTGAAAAGGGAAGGAAAGAAGGAAGAAAATGAAAAGAGGTGGAGAATAGCTCTTTATTTTAATGTCCTGGCCAAAGATGTTTTTTGGGAAGTTTTCTGTCCCACCATTTCAGGAATGAACAAAGCTCAGTCGGAGCCTGAGTCCGAGGTGACACCTGAAGAAGGTGAGCTGTCATTGCTGTCCTCACATTCTTCATCTTCATCCCCACTGCTGGAGTCTGAGGAGCTACTGCCTTCTGCCTTTTCCCCATCTTCCTTATTTTCTTCCGATCTCTGTGAGGCATGGCAATGGGCCCCACTAGTCCCTAGAGATTCTGTCTCTGGAGCCCCAAGCCCCTGCTCCTGTGGCAGTCCTTCTTGCAGAGTCTTTGCTGAGGGACAGTGCACATCTGTCCTGATGATCTTGGGGTCTGAGCCTTCATTCATGTTCATGTTCTTACGCTTAGTATAGGTCCTCTCTCTGTAAGCAGCGTATTCTTCAGGAGACAGAGTCTTGAGCCAGCGATGCATGTTCACCTTGTACTGTTCCTGCAGCTCCTCGGCCTGCTTCTTGTAATGCTGCTTCTGGCTCTGCGGGATGCGCTGCCAGCGTCTGCCAATCTCCACCATGGGCTCCCTCAGGGGCAGGTCGCGCAGCTCCCTACTCGACCACAAATCCTGGTGGAACTTGTGGTATCCATTCATTGGGGCCTTCTTGGGCTCTCCATGGAATTTCATCACCTCAGAAAAATCGTTTTCTGAGGGGGATTGCACTTCTTTGACATTTTCCTGAAGCTTCTCTTGGGCTTTGGTTGGGCTCCCCTTGGGGGCCACAGATGTCTTGGAGTTCTGGACTAGATCAGGGTGGTCTTTCCTAAACTGAGCCAGTTTCTTCTCAAACTCCTGTTTCTCCTTCTGGAAATCTTGAATATATTTCAGCTTCATCTGCTCGGGGAGTTCTCTGTATTTCTTAGACAGGACCTTGGTCAGCTCCTGGTTGTTCAGCTCAGGGTACATGTGGGAGTACTGAGCCCTCTTCTGGGTGAAGAAGTGGAGGTAAGCACTCAGGGGCTTTGTGGGTAAGTCGGGGTGTGCCTTGAGCTTTTTTGTTTTGTAAGGATTTCTAAGATGTTCCTTAGCTTCCAGGACTAATTCTGTCAAAGTGCGAAACTTTCTTGTTAGAAATTTCTAACCATTTGAGTTTGCACATTTCTCCAGAATAATCTTTAAAAGCTACTCTTTCCCAGTCCATATATGACTGGGTTGTTTTGAACATGTGGTTGTCATTGGGTGGAAGACTATTCTCCATGCATTCCAGTAGCTTAAAAATGTCTTCTTTACACCAGTTGTCTTGGCTATCAGGCAATACCATATTTAGTTGTTCGAATCACTTATATGGTCCTAGTAGTTTAGACATCTCAGCAAGATCTCTCAACACTCTCAACACTCACTTGGTGAATTATTTCTAGATGGATGTCTTGCAGGGTGTATGATTCTATGTTTCTGTAGAGAAAGAAAAGTTACTTTTCTATGACAAATAAGATAATCACACCCACTTGGGCTATGTCCCTTCTATAATTTAATTTACTCTTAAAAATATAAATGAAAACTGACCAAACTTTGAGGTGAGATTAAGATGAGTGGTAAGATGCTTCATTTGCACTATTAAATACCCTCATGCTCAAAAAAAAGAAAGGAAAATGAAAAGAAGTCCTTAAACTCTACCATAGCCTATCTTCCCATCAATCGTACTACAGTTTGTCTTAACGACAAATGAACAAAATAAATGACCAGCAATTCACTCAACAGGCATAGGGGAAAAAAAGGTGCAGTTTAAAATATTAAAAGAGAAATGCCTCAAAAGGAAAGGACTTTAAAACAACAATGAAATACTACTACACATCTATTAGGATGGTCAAAATCCATGCTGTGTACCCTACTCACCCATTAGTTACTTAAACATCTGGGTTATGTTATCTGATCAACTTTCCTGATATCACAGCATTTATGTTCAAATGCTTATTTTACTTAATAATGGTACCAAAGCCCATGCATAGCAATGATGGCAATTCATATATGCCAAAAAGAAATAATAAAGTGCTTCATTTCAGTTAAAAGGTATGTACTTACAGAAAAAAATCATAGGATATATAGGAATTCTATACTTTTCAAGGTTTTAGGCATTCACTGAGAGACTTAGGATATGCCTCTTTTGGATAAGGGAGGACTACTGTAGTTACAAATACATTGTTCTCAAACGTGTATGTTGATCATTTTCTATAATCTAAAGAAAGTCTAAAGTGATGCAACATATTGGCACAATAAGAAAATTTAGAAATTTCTAAATAAAAATAAATTTTTTCAATTGAAAATGTATAATTATAAAAGAAATCTAACCAATGCTATTGTAAATATGGAATTCTTAGAAGAATTCTTTTTAAAATCAGAGATAAGGACAAAGACAGTCATTACCACTGCTTCCATACAACATTGTCCTGGAAGTCCTAGCTGGCACTATTTACAAAAATAATAGGGAGAGAGAAAGAAAAAAATAACACTATTCATATTAGATATCTGTAGTGGTGATTATATTATAGAAAAACCTATATATGAACAAATCATTGGGAAAAATAAGAAAGAGGTAGGAAAATGTATTTAAGATAAAATTCTTTTTGAAATTACAAAATCCTGAATATTCTGGTGCCTTTATATCTCATTTCACATGTGTTTCTTGTTCCCTCCTGATTTGATGGCTTTTTTCAGTCACTTATCTTATTATACTTCTTCCCACCTCAGGATCCTCACCTAACCACCCTAATTAACTTCACGTCTCTCTTCAAAGGCCATGTCCTTAAACTAGCCCAAGTTTACAAATCATTATACTTCTCCTCTCTTTTTTTCCATCATAGCATTGATCTAAATTGTAGCTAAAATTCTTGTAGCTATTTATTTGATGCCTTACTTCCTGACTATAGCCTTCATGAGGATAAGAATGATGGATTTTTTGATCATGACTGCTCTTTGGTATCTAGCACAAGTTTTTAATAAATAAGCAATGAAATAACCCAAGAATGCATTCAGATGTATTATTCACAGTATTGAAAATATGTTTACAGATTAAAAGGCAGAACATTTTAAATCACAGTAACAATGATCCCAAGTCAAAATATCATTCTCTGGTGGATAACAAATTTAGACTAATCCCCTAATGTGAATTCAGGAAATCCTATTTATATTTATATCTTAGAACAACAGCAGTTTAGTTGCATAGCTTTTGTTTATGCCTAACTTCTACTGATTTCCTGTTCTCAATAGTTACTCGCTAAATGAAAGTATTATTATTAATCCATGTTAAGAGTCTCTAGTTTAAAATTTTTCAACATCAGAAATATTGACATTTGGAGGAAAGGGGCTGTGCTTTGTCTTGTAAAATGTTTAGCAGAATCTATGATCTTTCGTCACTTGCCAGTAGTGACAACTTTGCCAATAGTGACAAAAATGCTTCCAGACAGCAATAAATATCCCTTGGAAGAAAAAAAATCATCCCTTGTTGAAGCTACTACACTAGTTACTAGGAGAAAAATAAATAAGAGATAGATAAGATCCTTAAAACAACATGCTAACTGGTTTTTTAAATCTTACAATCTAGAACATATAGGGCAATGAATAACACGTAAGATAGAAAAGCTGCTTATCAAAATGTATGCAAAACAGCAAATAAGTAATAGGACACAACAAATTAATTATAGTCCAACCACTCATTTCCTAGGGAAAGAAAGTACATATTTTGATAGATACAAAATTACAGATACATGTTTAAAGAGGATGTTAGGGGAAATTATTAGTCTCTACTGTACATTCTTACCTGCTGTTTAAATAATGAGGTTATTACAAATTTATTGAGGAAAAAAAAATGTCAGCTTAATTAATCCAATCTTTTGCTGAGACAATGTTTCTGTCCCTCCATAGAAGAAGTTTCCGTGAACCACTCTAGCTCTCTAGAAATTGTTGATCTTTCAATCATAAGTCTACAAAATTCACATGAATTTTTTTTGATAGTTCTTTTTTGATTCTTGAAGGCTGATTCCTTTCCTTAAATGTGATTTGTCTTCTTAAAAGGACGAGACTAATGCAGTCGGTTTTAGTCGTGAGTGTTTCCCAGACATCTTTGTTGAAAGGAGAGGATGATGTGAAACCCTCACAAAGGAAGAATTCCAAGTTGCTGAGGATACAGAAACACAAAGTGAATGAATAATCTTTTTCTTAAGATCAGATTGAAGGAAAGAGTTGCTACTGATCTCCTTTCCACATCATTATCACATGACCTTCTTCCAGCTTTCTCTAGGCTTTCTGCATATCTTTCCATAAAGGTATTTCCTATCTGATTTTTCTTAACTATAAAAATGATGAATTTAAGCTCACCCTTTAAAACAAAGGCACGCTTGTAGATTTCAGAGCCCCTCAAAGTTTAAAAGTTTTAGAAGTCTCAAAGACCAATCTGTATCAGGTAATCAGAGTGATGGATCAAAGAAGTTCTTAAAATATTACCTTAAAATATTACAAGCCAGTCAGTCAATCAAAGAGAGCGCTCTTTCATGGCAGATTATATTTAAACAAACTTCAGGAAACTTATTTCCAAGTTTTCAAAGACATTTGCTAAAATCACTAATTGATCAAATAATCTTTTCTAGCTTTTCGTAAGTTAAAAATGAAAGTACTGATGTCCAGAAATGTAGATATAAAGGCAGTGTTTAAGGCTTGTTTGCTGTAAAATCAGTGACTCTTAATTAGATTATGTTTATGGAGTTTTGTTTAGGGAGATTAGCAAAGGTGTTAAATTAATCCTATCCTCAGGGTTGAAGAAACTTAATCATTCATTATTAACATCCATCTAAAGACCTCTGAAATGTAATCCTTAGAAGAAATGTTCTTTAGAGACTCAATATAAGGATATTTGGGGATCCAAAATCAACTTCTCCAGACCAGAGAGTGTGTTGGGAACTCACCTGGCTAGGAAGACTGAGGAAAGATACCACCATCACACTTGGAAGGCTTGATCCCTGAGCTGACGTCTTCCTAGTTTTCCTTCTACAGAAAGCACTGGAGACCATGGATAAGCTCCTTAGGTGAGTGCACAATTGACCACATTGGAGTTCCTCCAACTTTCTAAAAGGAAAACAAACCAAATCTCCTAGTTTTAATTTATCACTGAACTGAGGTTGTTTCTATCAAATGATATTGTTTGACAACTTAGTGAAATGATTCCATTCCTGTTTTGGCACCCTGGGTTGTTAAGCATGTTGGAATTGATATGATGATTAATTTTAGTTTTCAAATATCCCTTAGTTGTTCTTATGTATTATAAGGACACAGAAAGTAGTGTCCAGGTATCTTGCAGGTTTGTACTTGACATAGATTAAGAATATTTTTTAGGAATATTTGATTTTATATGTAGCATACATTATAGTCTACTCTAAAGGCAGGACATTCTTGTCTGCGCGAGAGAGATGACATTTATAATATGACTAGGTAACACACTCAGTGATTTGAGGAGAATTGTTTTTTTTTAAGTGAAGCAAATATCTCTAAAGAAACATGACTTTTTTTACTTACATTTTAAAGAAGGTAGGCAATGATTGGGATGGCAGAAAAGTGACACTGGTGAGTGTATAGGAATATGAGAAGTTTCAGCATGTCTCCATTTAACTAGTAGGGACAAAAGGACCCAATTTTAAGCAAAATAGATCTTTAAAAACCTGCTTTGTTTTTTGGTGCTGGTTATTATTGTTTTCAGTGGAAAAACGGCACCAGATGTTACCCTTGGTTCAGCAACCTCAGTGCTTGAATTCTGGCTAAGAGAAGAATTCAGAGCCAAGACTCAAACTGAGAGACAGAGAGAGAGCACATGCCAGTGAGAGCACCCTGGAGAGAGAAGGAAGTGGGGAAAGGCAAGGGCGTGCTCCACGGATAGCCATACTGGGTCCTCCGTTCTGAGGACTTTTATTTGAGGCCTCCGTGGAGGATGTCCATAAAACATTCATCAACTTCCTAGGTGTGCCCCCTCCTGGTCTCCACTAATTGATTGGCGCCAGAGAATCATTAGTCACTGTAGTTGGTCCTGACCTCAGCCATGGCCTCACTTGTCTGGTTTTGCCACTTTTCTGGGCCTGGACCTGAAACACAGCTGAGGCCTAGATGTCATCCTCAGGGATTATTGCCTAAGGGTGTGGTCGTACAAGGGCTTGTCGTTTTGGCCCTTACTAGGCACCTGGGGCTCTCTGCCCTGAGGATGCTCTGTACTTGGATTATCTGCTTATCTAACTGGGTACTACAATTATGATTGTATCAAAATTATATCTTATCACAGTATGAAAAAGTGCTTGATCACAGTTTTGAAGACTTGAAAGTTACAGCAATTCTCTTTAATTTTTGGTTTCTTTGATTAAGTGCTATAGATAATAAAGAAATGAGGGCAAATGAAACACATTAGTATAATCATGTAAGTAGATTCTGGTTAGAATCCAATTCTTTTGACAATGTCTACTTTCCTCTCATTAACTCTTAACATAGTCACATGTTTTGTTAAAAAAAAAAAAAAGTTTGGGGATGTGGATTCTGAATGAGATGAAAAGGTCATCCAAGGAAAAATGCCTGACAATTTCATGAAATAATAAAAATAGAAGTCAAAAATCCTGAGCTATTAATGACTGATATTGAGTGTTACATGAGCTTTTAAAGCCTTGAGGACCTAACACCTGGAGCTATAAACTTGGGTAAAACACCTGAAACTCAAGCAATTTGGAGGCAGTAAGACCTCAACAAAACTGGGATTCTTTTTATACAGGAAAAAAGGGGACAGAGGCAGATAGTGTTAGTTAGAAAGCCGAGAATGGTTTCTGCAGATTGTAAGCGCTTTCCTTGTGTCTCTTCTTTCTGTTTGTGTCACATGTCCTATCAAGCTTGTTTGGCTCCAGACACTGTCATTGAATCACAACCTGAGCCAAATTTTGCTTAGACCTTTGGGTCTCCTGGGCGGAGGAATAAACTCCTGATTTTCTTTCATCAGGAAAATGGACTCAGACGTGTCGCAAACCTTTCATGAAGAACTTGCCTGTCTTGTCTGCTTGAATTACCTCACAGACCCAGTCACCATGGGCTGTGGGCACAGCTTCTGTTGGCCATGTCTCTGTGTGTCCTGGGAGGAAGCCGAGATCCCTGCGCGTTGTCCCGTTTGCAGGGAACCATCAGAGCAGACAAACTTTAAAACTAATATTCTTCTGAAAAATCTTGTGTCCATTGCCAGGAAGGCCAGCCTGCGGCAATTCCTGAGCTCTGAGCACTATAGGTGTGGGCTGCACAAGGAGACAAAGCAGATCTTCTGCGAAGACGACAGGAGCCTGCTCTGTGTGCGCTGCTCTAGCGCGCAGGAGCACGAGGCTCACAGGCACCGCCCCGTAGAAGAGGCTGCTGAGGAACACCGGGTGAGCCCTGCCTCTGAGAGCACACTGATAGTGGCAGGGGAGTGCGGCCCAGGCAGCATAAGGACCTGAGAATCATCATGATGATTAAATCCTTTCCTTACTGAGTGTCAAGTTCCAATTTAAGTACCAGTGATGGAGCTGTGAGGAAAACACAGTTGTATATCTGCCTTCTTGGTGGTTGCATTTAACGAGAGAGTAATTAAGTTAATGGTCATTATTATTTTGATGATACAGCATTGTGCCCAAGTCACTGGAAAGCCCTCATTCTGAGAAAGAATTACAAATGCGAAAAAGATTTTCTATGGGGTACATATTTGTTAACACAGGACAAAGGAGTAGGATAAAGTATATTGGAATTGGGAGGGGACAAGTAACATTAGCTCCAAATTCTGATGCGAGATGCCTCACTATCTGAGAGGTAGCCATGCTAAGTAAAATTCCTCTCAGTTTCGCTAGACAAATGACTACATTGCACTGTGTGGTTGTACAGGCTGAAATCTTCTAAAATTCATCATTAATGAGGGCAAATAGGGAAATGTCATGATCCTTCTTCCCTCTATAGATTACATTTATCTAATATCCTTTGATTGTCCTAATCATTAATGGTCTAGAACCTAAATTTATTTGCTTTTCTGGTGCAAAATTCTTTTTTTTTTTAAAACAAACAAACAAACAAACAAACAGGCGAAGCTCTCAAACCACATGAGATCTTTATGGGAAAAGATTCAAGAAATTCAAAGAAATCCCAGTAAAGATGGCAGAATATCTGTCTATTGGATGGTAAGTATGAGACTGTATTTCCCTCTGAATCAGGCTGACACAGTCATGTCAGGAGAAGGAACTGTGAACAGCAGTAGAGAAGTGTGCCTGTGACGGTGAGACGAGCAGGAGCTAGAGAATGATATTTCTTCAAGTAAAAGAAAATGTAATGTGTTAAAAATAAAGGAACCTGAGAAAAAGAAGTAAAAGGGAAAACTGAGGTTGGAGAGTAAGAGAGAGAATCCACAACTTTTGGGAGGAAATAGGCAATGGAATAAGAATCAATGTTCTTCAAAACCATAGGGGAGCCTGTGGTCATAGATGGAGGACAGAAGCCCATCCATAGAGAAAAGGAGGGCAGAGAAAAGGGCTGGGAGGATGGACACCAGTTTGAGGGAAGGAGGTGAGAATTTCAGGAAGATCTTTCCTGATGGCTCCTAGTTCTAAGAGTAAATGCAATATTACTTCTAAGGATGGGGAGAGTTTGATACTAGAGACAAACTTACTAACACAGAGATCAGAATATTGTATGTAATAATTGATTAATCAACAATGAACTTTAATTGCTTGCATGCAGTCTTTCAGAGTTGAGAGGATGAGTGTGAAAGAAATAATCAATGAAAAGCATTCCTCCAGTTCTTTCAGGAGTTCATGAAGTGGATGGAGGTGGTTTGAGGGAAGCACATAAT
Source organism: Pteronotus mesoamericanus (assembly GCF_021234165.1). NCBI lineage: Eukaryota > Metazoa > Chordata > Mammalia > Chiroptera > Mormoopidae > Pteronotus > Pteronotus mesoamericanus. The sequence goes on along the minus strand of NW_026555059.1, from coordinate 26,643 downwards.
TGGTTGTTGTATAGTTTAAAAGAATGGAAAATAAACGAAGGAAAGAGGAATGAATATATGGTTTCTGAAAAGCGGGGGGACCTGAATTTAGGATACATGAAGCTTATTGGTAGAGAACATGAATAAGAACAGTAGATGCTGTTTAAGTGGAGGAGGGTAAGGTTTGTCCAAGTATGTGATCTAAGAAATCCATCTCTCTGCAGAAGTATCTGTATGGACGCCAAAGTGAAACCAGGGCTTTTTATGAGACATTGCAACTGGTTTTCCATGAGGAAGAAAAACAATATTTAGAGAGTGTCATTAAGGAAGGGTCAACGGTATTTGAGCAACTTGAGAAACTCGAGGCTGAAATGGCTGAAAAGAAAATCAGCCTGAGCGATGTATGACGAGCTCGTGAATGTGTGTCTGAGACCAGATGTAGAGTTGCTTAAGGTAGGAACAGAGCATGTGCCTGGGAATCTTTTATATTATTGGAAGCACACACCTTTGATTTCCTTTATTTATTTGGTACCAAAGATATGTATTCCTTCATTTCCTGCATTCATGGGGGAGAGTGGCTCCCAATGGGGAATAATATAGATAATCTGCTTCTGACCTAATCATGAACAAGCAAAACTTATGAAACTGTGATTATGGAGATTCCCTAAGGAATATTTTCCTTCTTAAAATCTACTTTTGTTTCTTGCTTCACTAAACACCAGAAAGGAAAAACTTATTCAAGATCTTTTCATTCTGGCTTGCAAGTTGGCAATGTAGAAACATTTGGTAAAAGCTCCTATATATTTCTTGCTTCTGTTACAATACCATTGGTTTCACTGACCATTAATTTGGGGCATATTACCCTTTCAGGACAAACCTTAGGAAAGACCCCTATGTACAGAGCTGAGAGCGACAGCAATACACAGCTACTTCCCTTGCCTTCTCTCTTTTCACACTCAGTGTTCTGAATTTATCAAGAACATAAAAACAGAGACCAAAGAGATGGTTACCAAAAGGGAGGGCAGGGGAAATGGGTAAAAAGGGGAATTAGTCAATAATATTGTGATAAGTATACATGGTGACAGATGATTACTAGATTTAGTATGGTGATCACTTTGTAAGGTATAAAAATGTTGAATCATTAATATTGGACACCTTAAATTAATGTAACCAATTTATGATTGTATACCAACTATGCTTAAATAAAACAATAAATTTAAAAATTATTTTTAAAAAATTTAGATTCTCACAAGGTATTGTCAGGAATATCTTCAGGGAGGAAAAGGAAAAGGAGTTTTCAAACAGTTTGCAGGTGGAAGTGATTAGTACTCTTCTAAGCTTCCCCAAACCCAAACTGGTTGGTGGAACATCCTACTTCTGAAGTCTAAGCTGCTCTTTTCTTTCTTGATAGGAATTAGGAGACACACTGAGAAGGTGAGTTTGTTCTTCAATGCTAACTGTGGTTCATGAGGGCCATGGAAGAGATCCAGCTACTTCTAACAAAATGAAGACATAATTTTTCAGAGTATTCTCAATTGTTTGTGTGCATGTCTGTTTGTGCGTGTTTTGCAGTATATGATTTCCTGCTCCTCTTGATCAGGAGTATTTTTTCCCATCTGTGGCTGAGAGAGGTATGTGTTTTCAGGCTCAATGCAAAACTTTCTACAAGACTGGTCATTTATGGTTTTATATTTCACAATCAATAAGAACTGAAAGTGCAAAGATTAGATTTACCCAGAATTAAGTAGGAGAAGCAAGTACCTCTGAGAAATGAGGGTGGAAGCAGCCAAACAAGAAAAGTAAGAGAGATTCCCTAAGAATAGCACAATCTTATCCCATGATTGTGAACAAGAGGATTTTGATGAAGAACATTCAGTTGAATGATGATGGCACCAAAAGCTTAATTGTATCTTCCTTTTTACAGGAGCGAGCAGGTGCAGCTGCACATGCCTCAGCCTCTGCAGCCATGGCTCCCTGCACGACCCATTGCTGGATTGTTGGACAGGCTCAATTGCTTCCGAGGTAAGTGTCGCCCCCTTGGTGGGACCACCTGACAGAATCCTTTAACAACTTTTTATGGATGATCTTTTCCTCTTTCTTGCAGAGCGACCTGTTAAGTGGCATGTATGGTCCTACTTAGTCATGGAGTCACAGTCATATGGGAAAAGATAAAATCAAAACTGCTGTAATGATAGATGTGACTCAGGCCTTATCCATTACTTATAAATATGATATTACTTACATAATAAGAAAAAAAGACATGCACCAAAAAATGCTTCTTGAGTCCTAGAAATATCATCACATAAAATGTCTGTTGTTCACTGAGCCATAGAAAAATGGGAATCAGTTCAAGATATTCCAATTTAAAATAAGAACAGTGAATTAGGTTATAAATATTTTTGCTTTAAATATTTCTGCTTTAAATATTTTTATTAATTGGACTTATAATGTGTGTTTCAATGGATGTAATAAGAAATAATCATAAATGTAAAAAAACTAAATGCAGAAACCAAGACTTTATGAATAATAACAATAAAGGAAGTTGGTGGTTAGTGAGACCATATATAGAGCTCCATGGTAAACCTAAACCTGGAAGGTTAATCTATCAGAAAGAGGAAGAATATATTTTCAGGTGGAACCAGTTATCAAAGGCAGACAATTCTTAGCAGGAAATCACTTTTAAGAAGGCCTTTAGGTTTCTTGTTCAGTATCAGCTTGCTTACTTAACTGGAATATTGTCAACTAGAGTATTCTCATATCTTGGTAAAGTAATCTCCATTTATTTAGTCTAAAATTACTTTTGTCCTCTGAGAAGGAGTGATAAAGATAAGGTTTATTGCTATGGACTTGGTGGCACTGCCCAGGTGTCCAGCTTTTCAGGTGTCAGGAAAAGTAACCAGCCAGAAGTAGACATGACCTTCTTCTCCTTTATGATCTCTGATTTTTAGGAAGATTTTTTCTATTGAAATTAGATATCTGTTTCTTCATGAGATATGTTGGCATCATTTGAACCCAATATTTTCCATTCAGAACTGCCCTTCTAATAACGTTAGAATGTTCTTTTTCCAGTGAGATACTAGGGATGCGCTTCCTCTCATAGACAATATTATTTTTAACATTGATTTTGGCAGAAATAATCTCTTTTCTTCACAGTGCAAATTTCCTTCACTAATGAAATAAGCAATCACAATATCAGACTGTTTGACGATGTGAGAAGTCTGAGGTTTAAGCATGACCATATATATATGTCTCTGGATCCTGGAACATCGAACTATTTTGCTGCATGGGGAGCGCAGGCCTTCACCTCTGGCAAACATTACTGGGAGCTGCATGTGGACAAGTTTTGGGACTGGGCTGTTGGGGTCTGTAAGGAATCCTGGCTGAGGAAGAATGGTACGCTGATTGAATCTCAGGACGAATTTCTCCTTTTATGTGTGAAGGAGGATAATGGTCACGCTCTCTGGACCACTGCCCCGATGACTCGTCAGTACATAGAGAAACCTCTGGGCAGGGTTGGTGTGTTTCTTGATGTTGACAGGGGAAGTGTAAGTTTTGTGGATGTTGCAAAGTGCTCTCTCATAAAGCATTCCCTCATTACACCTTCCCCACTTCAGAGGGATCTAGAGGACATGTTCAATTTCCCTTTTAGGCCTTTCATTTACACTGGGCACACCTGAGTAGGGCTAATTCAGAAAACTGACTATGTGCCTGGGATCTCTATCCTGAGAAAGCCCTTCTTAGTTGAGGCCCATCAACGATACTTTATTATCTTTTCTCCCTTTTTTTACTTTAACCTTTTGTAGTTATTTAATATGAAGTTTGTACAAAATACAAAATTTTGTTAGTTTCATTTTCTTGACATTAAAATCATATCTTATGGCCTTTTATCTTGAATATATACTGTGTTTTTTTTTAATCTGTTTTGTGAGCTTGCTGGAGTTACCAAAATATATATCAGTGTGCAGTTACTATTCATGGTCAAAATCCAGGAACACAGGGTTTGCACATCCTGGACAGACCTGGTTATCTGTCGTGCACGGCAGTCTGCAACTTTCTACTCCTTCCTTTGTCTAGTCAATCCTACAAGTCCACTCACCCTCAAAGGAAAAACTGAGTTGACAAAGAAGTTTCCACAGACTTTCAGAACTGAGATAGGCCTTCGTTTAAGAGAACCTAGAATAGCTGGCCATTTTCTTTTTCAACAGAATAAATTATAAGAAATAAATGGAGGAAGTGCCTTCTGTTTACAGCTGTGTTCTTAGCAGCTAACACATTGGCTAGGCCATCGGGGTGCTTAGCAAATTTTTGAATAAATAAATTAATAAATGGATGAGACAACTACCTTACTTGAAAGCCGTTTTGCTATAAGTTTTCAGAATTTAAAAGTTGATATAAAAAACTGGTTAAATTATACAAGTTGAATTTAAACCCCATTGATTTCTCACTGGTGTGAAAAACGATATATCAGAGTGGGAGGCAGCAACTATAGAGACTCTATTAACATAGAGATTAGGTGCATGTGTGTATTTCAGTCAGGGTGGTCATACATCATTGTTCATTTATTTAAGATCATCATCTGGGCCTTGAGTGACAGAATGGGAGACAGAGGAACAAAATGCAGACATAAGCTCCCTGCTCTGTCTCTTTCACCATCATAGTGCATTAGTTTTTGCTTTTTTGTTCTTGTCCCGCATTAAATTGTGAATTCACCATTGCATTTTCTCTTCCAAATATATTTCCTGAATATATAGTTAGAAATTGATCCATGTTGATTAATTACATCAAAGTGATTTCTTAAACTAAAATGAAACTCAGCTCAGCAGATGTTGCAATTGGCTGTTTGACATGGAACAGGTCACCCAAGTTTACTTGGCCAATCTCTTCATTTATGGCTACTAGTAATACAAGCTTACATTCACGGAGATCTTACCATGATTTTCCTAAAAATGTGTTTTCTCTATTTTATATATAGAATCTTGATCTAATATTTCTAGTGAAGAAATTGAGTCATGAGACATTTAGTGATTTGAACTAAAGTAATAAGTCTCCAGTGTCTATGCTCTTACCCTTGCTATGTGTTATCTCTCAAAAATATGAATCTCTAAGGCAAAATAATGTTGGAAATGGACCAACCTCCCTATATCTGTTGATGAGAATCAGATTACTTAATGCAAGGGAAGAGTTTATTCTAGGCCCTTATATAGAATAAATCTTAAATATTTTTAAACATTTAAAAAATTATTAATATTAGCTCAGTAACAATAATATTTACTTTGGTTTTTCAGTCATTTCCCTCACTCTCTCCTATCCATGGCTGATCTAGACATTTCCTGCTATCAGGATGGCTTTTCCCTAAATCATCTTGTTACTTATATTTAGTATATGGCTAATAGAACCCAATGCAACTCTTTCTTTTGTGATCAAATGCCTTTATTCCAAACTATATTAGTAACTATCATTTATTTTTCATACAGTAGATGTTTATGAAATGACTGTATTGTGCTTAAAATAGGTATGCCCTAGATATATGTACTCCCTAATACTCCCTTTCTTACATAAAATTTTAGGAGACAGGCATTAAATAGGTAATTACAGTACTGGAGTTTTATGGCATTAGTAAATTAACCACTTCATTTACAAAGAAAAGGGATTAATCATATTGATTAGGTCTTAGAACTAATGTATTTCAATGAAGTTGAATATCTAAAAAACTGACTGTGCCCTGGCTGGTATGGCTCAGTGGATTGAATGCTGGTCTGAGAACTGAAAGGTCACCGGTTCAATTCCCAGTCAAGGCACATGCCTGGGCTGAAGGCCAAGGCCGTGGTTGGGGGTGTGAGAGAGGCAAACGATTAATGTTTCTCTCTGTCTTTCTCCCTCCCTTCTTCTCTTTCTGAAAGGAAACAAATCATTTTTTAAAAAGTGACTGTGATGCTTATTACTTACCTGTGTTATAGAGACCAATTGAGGTGGAATATCATCTTTGTTTATTATTTGCCTATTACCATAATTTTCACATTTCAATTTATACGCTATCCACTACATTTACTTGAGTAAATCTCATCCTTCTGGGTTTTAAATAAATGGTTTGGGGCTATTTGTGAAGAAATTAAATTCAAATAGTAAAATTTTTATTTATTCATTTCTTTATTTATTGATTTCAGAAAGAGAGGGAGGGAGAGAAGAAACATAGATTTGTTGTATGCAGTCATTGGTTGATTCTTGTATTTGCTCTTACTGGGAATGGAACCTGCAATCTTGGTGTATCAGGATGATGCTCTAACCCACTGAGCCATCCATCCAAGGCTTGCTTTGCATTTTCAATGATGTCTCAATGCACAGAAGTTATTAATTTTAATGCATTCCAACATGATTTCTCGTATGTTTTGTAATCTTTGTGCCCACTTAAAAAAACTTTCTCAGTAACATGGGAGTGAGAACATTACAGATTTATTTATCCACTTGTTCACCTTGTATTTATTGTGATTTCTGTTCTAAGTACTACACTGGGTAGTGGAAATAGTAACTGATTCAAATACTGTCCTTATTTTTATAATTTTCAGTCTAGTGGTAATAAGTATCTACCAATCTGATGAAAGTTTGCTGACTATTATGATAATATAGTATAGTATGCTCAAAAAATTTGGATTAAGAGGAACTATACTGGTCTGTAGGCTCAGAAAGGACATCCTTTAAAAACTGTTATTTTAGCTGAGATGTGATGGGTGACTTTTATGGTATATAACTCTTCATAATACAGCTGTTAGTTAAAAAAATAAAGCCATTGAGCTATTGATTATATGCTAGGGAGCGATACACTGTAAACAATTTTTATTAAAAAATTTAATAAACACATTTATACATTCAATGTGGTTATGCCATTTATTAATATACAATAATTATGTTTCCTTACATTACAATATGCTCCATGACAGTCAAGTATCAACTTGTTGCCTCACAGAACATTTCATAAAAATAGTTTCCTCAGTCATGGAAGTTCATCAGATAAATGGTAAAAACTTCTCATGGAGAATCAAAGCATAGGAAAGGCTTCAGAGGAGAAGAGAAAGAGGGAGAAACTAAACTACTTATGAGGGAACCTTTCTCAGCATCATAGAAGCTCACAGTTGCATTGTCATGATCCACAAACACTCCAATCTTACCCAGAGGCATTTTCACATACTGAATTAAGGGTGGGCAGTTAGTGGAGAGACAATAATGATCATTCACTTTCAAAGAAAATAGAAGAGATGCTCCTTCAAAATCAACAATGATATCGGTATCGTTTATCAGGGAATCTTTACAGACTCCCAGAATCCACGGCGAGTAGTGTGGTATGTCCACCTCCCAGTAATGCCTACCAGAGGTGAAGGTATGAGTTCCCCATACCGCGAAACTCTGCACTCTCTGGGGCTCTCCGCACATGCTGTCCAGGTCATCTCCAAACACCATACCAACATTCTTAGAGAGGCTTATATGGCAACTGATAGTTTCCTCACTCAGAACATCATCCACTGCAAAAGAGGCAAAAATCAGGTCAGTGAATGGAATTTCCATGCCTTGAGGGACAGTCCCTTCATTTGCCCCTCCTCTAAGGAAATACAAAATAAAGACAGTAAAGAGAGTTGAGATTGGCTCCTCTATGAAGTGCAAAAGTTATCACTGCCTCTACAGCACACAGAAACCATTTAAATTATACAGAAAAAGAAAACAAAACCTCTGCATATATTATGAACTGTGTAAAGCAGCGATTTAATCTAAATCTCTAGATAGTTTGTTCCAGGTCACACCTAAAACTTTTTCGTCACTTTAGAAATCTCTTCTTGTGTTGATTGTCCTTGATATTATTTAATAAATAGACAGCAATTTGCTATTATGTGGGTAATTATTGGAATGTAAATTGTACCTGTTACATTTTCAAGAATCAAAATATTTGATAGAAATTCACATTATGCATAAATTAGAAGTTTCTGAAGGGAATGTTCTTGTTTTATGTTATCTGTTTAGACCTCACATTCAATCTGATCCCAATTTCAGCTCTCAGGGTCTAGACCTGCTGTCTAGGATGGGCCTGATACAGTGAAGCCATGCTCACAGATCCTTCTCCTGTCAGTGGTTTTGAAATTGGCCTAACAGTATTAAAATTATTCTGCTTATGGTCCTGGCTGGTGTGGCTCAGTGGACTGAGCATTGACCTGTGCACCAAAAGGTCACCAGTTCGATTCCCAGCCAGGGCACATGCCTGGGTACAGGCCAGCTAATGACGTGTGTGTGAGAGAGGCAACCGATTGATGTTTCTCTCTCTTTTTTTTTCTCCCTCCCTTCCCCTCTTTCTAAAAATAAATAAATAAAATCTTTAAATAATTATTCTGTTTATGACCATTTCAGTTTTCTTTGGACTTTCTGATTTTATAAATAATAAGTATTTTTGTCTAATGCTCAATAAATGCACTTGCAATATACAACAGGTTAAAAAACTATTAATGCCATATTTAAACTTTCAAAAATAGGTGAGACTGAATAAACTTACAAAACTGATTGCTACTCTGAGATCTAAATATTCCCTCTTCATAACCACACAACCAATCTCATTGCTCTTTTCTTCTATGTATATCAAATGTGATTTAAAAATGTATCTTACTTTGTAGTTTCAATACAGTATAAGTTGCAAAGTTCAGCCTTGGTCATTGTGATATGACTATACAGAAGGAGGATAACAATTTTGGAAAGTCATGTACTATCTTCATGTCAGAAAAAATATATAATTAAAACAGAAGACTCAGTTTTAAGAACAAATGAAGATTGAAGCCTGATGCCAAAGGGCTGACTGTTACCTCTGAAGTTGTTCAGCATGTCAAGGATTCCAGTGAGGCGCCATAAAGTGAGCTCTGGATTCACTGGCTGAGGCTTTTGCATCTGCACGGATCCAGTCCTGTAAAGAATGACAGCAGCGGCATTTGGGGCCAAAGGTTAATCACACAACCATTACAAAAATCACAGTTTTTACCCCAAGATATTTCAGCAGAATCCTCCCATTCAGGGTTAATTGTATGTACATTGTGTTTTAATCCCTCAGGCATATAAGAAATGCTACTTTTTTTCTAAATTTAAATTACATAAAATTTCAAGGTTCCCATTTTTTTCAGATATTATTCCATTCCTAAAATTGAGAATCATTTCCTCCCTCTACTCTACCTCAGGGAATTCAAGACTCCTGGGTATCTTACAGAGAGAGGAAAATTCAGGAAAAGCCTCTGAAACCTGTGCCTTTGAGTACCGTATTTTGCTGTGTATAATGGGCACGTTTTTTGCTCAAATCACTGCAGGAAAAATAAGGATGTGCATTATACATGGGTAGTACTAATTCCGTATCTACATAAAAGTTTTTCTTTTATGTATGTTTATACATTAAAAGTGTAACTCTAGAAAGCAATAACATTTGTATGCAAAATAATACCCTAGAATACGATAACCAGTTTTGTTTCTAAATATAAATAAATAAATAACTGAATTAAAATGAAACTTTTTTTCCTGGAAGTTTGGGCCAAACACGTGGGTGGGTATAACACATGAGATCCTATTATACAGGGCAGAATATGGTACTTGCCGATGAAACATTCAGTGTCTAAAAGGGAAGAATCTACAGAGCCAGACAGCCTTGTTCTTTATTTGCCAAGCAAGGGAAAAGCCTCCACCCTGGCAGACCTGCTTCCGAAGGTCTTGCTTCCTAAGGGGCACCAGGCGGTCATTCCCCACTGAGGTGCTGCCTACAAGGGGGGACATGCAATGATGGAACAGGCTGAGTCATTGCTACTCCCAGGAAGAAAAACAACACCTTCCTCTCCTATCCTACTCATAGAGCTCCCTCTTCCTGTCTTTTTCACCTTCCATTTCTGTTATACCTTAGAGAAATCCCCTCAGTAATGTTTATTGTGTTAAGTTTGGAGAGGATGGGAATGAGCAGCTGGAACAAAGCCCAGAAGGTCAGATGGTTTTTAAGTATGTTTGAGTGCAGCCACATAAGAAAGAAACTTCTGAGACCAGAATGCTCCAGGGTTTGTTTGTTTTTTTTAAACAAAATAGCCAGAGAGGACAAGGTTTATCACTCAAAAAATGTACACCCACCTCGTCAAGAAGACAATGATTTCTCAGAAATCATTAGTGTAAACTCACCTTTCCAATACATTTCCCAAATCCTGCAAAACAAACAGAAAAAAAAGGAGGTAAACATGTGAGTTCTGGTCTTTTATACCTTTTCTAGCATGTTTTAAGTTTTCAGAGTTTCTTTAAGTGTTTTTTCCTATTCTCCTTTAAGGAACAATAGAGGCTCTCTTAATAACAGAACTTACACTAAAACATGCTGCGCTTCCTCAGGGTGCCCTGAGCGGGGGAAGGATGTCAGGCAGAAAAGTGAAGTGATGCAACAAGTTCTAGGTTTCCAATGACACTCAATGCCCTATCTTATTCCCAAGGAAAGATCTGACCATTTAGGATAACAATTAAAGCAAAACAGGGAACCATATGAAAAGTAGAGAGAGCATTAACACTGATTACCAATTTCTACAAATCTTGCCTAGACAAGGGGCAAAACCTTAATGTCTTCAGCAAGTTGCTTTTGTGGGGATAATAGACAGTGGATTAGGGGAACATAAATTGAGAATTACCACAGCAAATTTAATGTTTCCCTGGTCAGAGATTGACTGATTTTGAACAATCTCTGAGTACATAGTATTTTGGATTGCACTTAAATCCTTATTCCCAGGATATGAAGGAAGAAGTGACTGACCGGGCAGACTTGATCATGGGAGTCAAGGAGCATTATTGCTTAGCTGAAGGTAATGGTATTGTATATGCAGGCAACATTTTGATATCATGACAACATCGCCCAGAAAAGGGTTCCTGTCTCTGAGGATGGACCCTCCCTTCTCACCTGGAGCAGCTCCACGTTAGGCTTGTGGCACATGTCAGTCAGCTCTTTCAACATTCCTTTCAGGCTTTCTTTCTGTTGGGTCATTCTGTATTCGCTTTCCTTGAGCTGTTGGAAGATCTCCTTTGCTTCTCTCTCCATTATGTCCAGATGGAATTGCTCCTCCTCGTAGAGAAAGAGATGCATCTTCCGATATTCGGCTTTAATCATCACCCTCCTGAGGGCCACGTAGTCCTGCACAGATAGTGGATCAAAGAAATTACCTATCCTCACTCTCAGCAGAAAACTTCAAACTTTACATATTTCCTCAGACTCATCAAAAAAGTACTTGACAAACTTTCTGCCTCACACCTCCAAGTGTCTTGAGTGTTTGCTGGCCCTTCTGTCTATCCTGACCCTATGTGCCTGGTCTCTTTTCCTATTAAATTAAGCCCTCCAAAGGGTCCTAGCCTCTCTCCCTGTGATACTTCTTCAAGGGTCTTACTCCACCAATTATTTCCTCTTTGTTACCTTCTTTTTCTTTTGTTCTTTTGCCTGCTTATTCTACATATTTAAAAATATTTAAGTATATACCATATTATACTGATTTTTAAAAATTCTCTATTTTTTTCTTCTATATACTATATTTTTCTCCTCTCCTTTGGAGTCAAACTTAGTGTGGTATTGTCTTTTACTCAGTTTGTGAAAGATTTACCAAACCTTAGAGTTGAACTGGGAATACCTATCAAGCCCTGATTACCACATACATAGTTGACCCTTGAACATAGATTTGAACTGAGAGGGCCCACTAATACTCTGATTTTTTAAAATAAATACACAGTTGACTGTCTGTCTCTGTGACTTTCCTATCCATGGATTCAGCTCATGGTGGATTAAAGACGGTATTTTTGATTCAATTGGAAACCCATGAATGCAGAGGACCAACCCATACGCATTAATTTATACCATTTTATATAAAAGACTTGAACATCCTTGAAATTTGGTATCTATGGGCGCTGAAAATAATGCCTTGCAGATACGAAAGAATGGAGAAATTTTAGAAGAGTTAAAAGTTATATATGGATATTTGACTGCAAACCCCTTGCCTTGTTCAAGAGTCTACTGTATTCTTTGCACTAGCTTTTATTGGCTAAAATAAATATGTTTTTATATAATATATATTATATAAAATATATAGGCATATATTTAATATAGAATATATGCATATATATGTTTTATATATGTATATATTTTTGGCCAGTACATTTGTGGTTGCTGATATATTACTAAAAACCACTGCCTTTTCCTAGGAGAAATTGTTATCTTTTAACTGTTAACTTGAATTTGGCTAAAAATATAAGCCAGTATTTCTCAACTTGCATAAAAATATAAAAATAAACAGAACACTGATCCTTACCTCTAATGACTGGGTTTTGCTAGCTTCCTGCTTCAGATTGTTTCGCATTTCTTGAGTCATGTTCCGTAAAGAGCTCATTCTCTTTAGAAGTTCCTCCTGAAAAATAACTGTAAGCTTTAGTGACACAAAAGATGATATTGTAAATGTTATTCCCTTACTTATGGTTAAACACAGTTGTTGAAAAAAGTCACCCTGAGTTAAAATAGAGAGATCTGATTTTTTCACAATAATTTATTTTGATTCAAATATTTGGAATATTAGAGGTGAGAGAAACATACAATAAAGAGTTTTGGGGGGCCCTACAGATAACATTCATTTCTTGAGAAACTGGCACTCATATTTTCACATATCCTGACTATAAAGAAGTCAAACTTGAATCAGAAACCAGTGTTCCTGATGCTGGCCACTTGCCCCACAATTGCACCAAGTCTACATACTTGGACAGTATTTCTAAGGAAATCTGTGTGAATAAAGGTTCAACACAGCTTTGATTATCGTGTCCAAGTAGGTTAACAGCATTGCCCAGATACACTTATAATTTGGAATTTACATTGAAACAGCACCACCTCTCATCAACTTCCTTATCATCATTCTCATCTTTCTCTCTCATTTGGGAACTTACAGCTGTCAAATTGCACCTACCCTGTATTCCTCAGCAGACCATTGTACTGGGCTGTGGCTGTGAGCTGCATGTTCTGGGGATTCAGAGCAGAGCCCACAGAGCAGGTTCTTCTCAACCTCACAGAAGAGCCCCTTTGCTTCTTTGTGTGCCACACAGATCTGCTCCTCAGAGCCGTTGATGTAATGAGCTCTGGCCTCTCTCGCAATGGAAGCCAGGTTCCTCAATGCAATGTTGGTTTTGAAATCTGGCCTCTCTGATACTACCCTGCACTCAGGGCAGTGCATTGGAGTCTGGGCTTCCTCCCAGGAAAAGTACAGGCATGGACGGCAAAAGCTGTGTCCACAGTCTATGGTGACAGGGTCTAGGAAGTAGTTCATACAGATGGAGCAGGTGAGATCATTCTGGAAGGCTGGTGAGGTGTCTGAATCCATGTTTCTGAATATTAAAATAAGAAAGAAAGAGAAAGTCATTTTTTTTTCCCAGATGAGGAAAGAAAGGCCTTTGGATAAAGGCTTGTCTACTTGAGCCCTATCTACCTATTAACTAGGAACATAATTTACCCATTAACTTACCTCGTATACAAACTTAGACATGGTAAGTCTAGATAGGCTCGGTTTATCCCACTATTCAAATGAGAATATGAGACAAAAGAGTCTTCAGCATCTTTTTTTGTTTGCTTGTTTAAAATAAACAATGATCTCAATCATACCTAACTTACTTAAACAAGCTGATTGGTCCATAAGCACATATATAGACTATGAATCATTTAATCTCTTTCTTGCTCTCTCTCTCTCTGCCTCTGTCTCTCACTGATTCCATGATTCTAACACACACACACCCTTCATGTCTATGCTAACAGTCTGTGTCCTGCCTCCAAACTGACAAATAAAACTGATGAGATTAATCTACACTCATTTAATTTAGTCAGTGTCAACTTTAACTTTAAAGTCTTTAAATTATCAACAATTGAATTTATACCTTAACTTTAATAGCAAAAGTCTCTTTCAAACAATAAATTGTAAAAATTATCTGTTACTTCTATGTTCAGAAAAAATTTTTTCTAAATCAGTTTAGCCCATCATAGCACCTCTGCATTTTGAACTGGTGAATGTTCAAGCTACAGTAATAATCAGCAACAAGTATTCAATTATTTAAAAAAAAATGAGAACAATGGGATGTCCTCTCTACACTAGAAAATCCAGAGGTGCACTTAAGGAAGCATAACCAGTTCATCTTTATTTCTGATATTCCCCCATTAATATTAATGCCACTTCTTGGAAGTCTTTACAAGTTGTTCTGATCTATTTTGAAGTTTTAAAATCTATTCTGGAAAATGTTTTAAAGAAATAACAAATAGAATCTTTACAAGGGTTTTCTAATTAATCCAACACATTTATTTTTTAGTTTGATGTATATAAAGTCTATTACATACATACATTATGTTGAACATTTTGGTGGTTTATTATTTCCATATTGCATAAAAACTAGGGAAATCTCTTTTAACAACTAAAAAATCTAGTAGCAAAATGGTAATAAAATAAAAAATAATCAACTTATAACAAATGTCAATATATTAAAAGTACTCTAGTAACATATTTTGAATATTAATGTCATTTTAAATAATTAAGGAAGCTACTTGTTTGCTTGGAGGAGACCCACACACTACAACATGTAAATTGAAAGTATTTGTATAAGAGAAAGTAGACATGGAGACATTTACCCTAAATTCCATACTCACCAGAGTCTCTATGAGTGGTTTCACCCCTGGATATTCTGTTGATATCAGGGTCAGTAGGAACTCCCTCTGCTCTCCTGGCAGCTACAAATTGGGTCAGTCTACCCTGGAGAAGTGGTCTGTGAACTAAATTAAAATAATTATCTCTGAACTTTTAAGGGATTCCACCCTCCTAAGGCCACACCCACTTCCTGAGGTTGGCCGATGTCTTCAGAAGGAGATGACATGGCTGACTAGGTTACACAGAGAGATGTAGATTAGGTTAAGAATGTATAGGAAACAACACTGGGGGCCTGACACCCTAATAAAATGTAAGTGTGTTTTGCCGTAAATTGTATGAAACTTAGATTTTCTTTCTCACTTTTTATTGTTGTTATAGATACAGTCTTGGTTACATAGGGAAAAAAAGAACAAACAAGAAAGAAACACACACACACGAAATACACTTGGCCAAATTTCTTCCTAACTACACTAATTATAGATTTCAGGAAGTTTTCTAATTATATAATCATGCTATGTTAATAATGTAAATTATGATATTTTTTCAACTTTATTTCTTTCCAACTATTATATTTCATTTTCTTGTCTAATTGCATTGAATTGGACATCATAATAGTGTTAAATATAGGTGGTAATAGCAGATATTCTTATTTCCTTCCTAATTATTACAGGGAAATTTTCAAATTTTTCATTAAATACTATACTTGCTAGAATTTTTTTAGGTAATTTCTATAAGATAAAAATTTATTTTCCTCTTTGTTAATAAGTATTTAAAAAAATAAATGGGCATTGAATGATATCAAATGCCTTTATTCAGTTCTTTCTTTTCCAGTATAACCAATTCCTTGCATAATATCCTGTTTTAAATGCCCAGGTTGAGTTTATTTTTGTTTTTTAGATTCTTACAGATATAGCTCCCTTTAATATTTTTAAAGCCTCAAGAAAACAAGTTATAATGAGACACAGCACCATGTAGCAAATTATACCTTAAAAAGATGAAATAAATACAGTAATCTGTTCTAAAGCAAACTAAGGGTGCCCTGTTTGTGTTTCCAAGATGAGAACATAATTTTTTTTCTCTCCTCCCCTTTTTTTTTTGGTCAGAGATTTTGATTTATACATAACTATAAGCTGTGAATTAATAAGTTTGAAATAGAGTGTTTTTAATGTTATCTTTACAAACTAAAGGTTTTACAGACATATGAAGGACTGCATTCCATGACCTGCACTCCCAGTTGATGTGACCCGATCATTTAATTTATATGAAGCACTTGTTTTCACCTTAGTATGGTTTTTGATGTCTAGGGTGAACCAAAACAAGATAACTGAGCCCTCTCCCCTGGGAAACTTACAGTGTAAAAAAGGAGATAAGGCAAATATAAAACAATTTGGGAGACATGCCTGATTTAATTACAAGATTTAACAAAATACAACTCAATGTTTAATTCATTAAATTATTTAAATAGTAATTTTTTTTACAGAAACATATTCTGAGCTTCATATGTTTTTAAAAGTTTTCTAGTGGCCTCATAATAAAAGTAATTAAAAATATTTAAAATAAAATTTAAGAATATATTTAACCTAAAACAACTAAAACATTATGATTTCAACATATTACTATTAAAAATATTAATGAGATATTTTACATTCCTTTTTTTACTAAGTTTTTGATATTCCACATGCATTTTATGCTTAAACACATCTCAATTCAGACTGCTCACAATTCAAATGCTCAGCATCTGCATGTGACTTACCCAACTACACAAAACAAAATTAGACAAACCACCATCTACAAGGGAAACACCTTGTTTCCAAATCCTTAGCTGACGGAACAATTTCAAGTAGTTCTAGGAAGATGGGGTGGGTAGGAACCCACCTTCTTTCAATTCCAACAGATGGCCATTATAAATGGTCTTATGATGACAGTTTTAGAGGAAAAATTGTCAAAGTTAACCAGGATGGTTACTTTATAGGACAGGATTCATTGGTGGATGTAATTTGATATCATAATGACCACCAGTGAGGGACTTTATTATCTGGAAAATGTGGAGACTGAATTTCATTATTTAAGCCCTTGTGTAGAATCTCTAAAGACTAGACAATTTTCTTAAGGTTTTGAAGTACAGTTTTAACCAGAGATTAGGTTATGGTAGCTGTAAACAGGAACTCAAGTCATTTTGATTGGATTTTCATAATCGCTTAATCTATTTAAGGGAACAATAACAAATACCTGCTGCTGGTAAATAATTAAACTATTTTATCTGATGCCATTATTTGATCTTACATTTTTATGCCCTCATAAAGTGATTTGATGTATGCTTTTCAGTGACCCTTGATTATAAACCTAAACTGTAAAAACTACAATAGGTCTTTTGCATGGGTTTTTTTTTCAAGTAGACTACTTTTTAGAGCAGTTTTAGGTTTAGAGAAAAATTGAGAGGATGATAAAGATACGGCCCCTGCTCTCACACATGCATAGCCTCCCCCATTATCAACATCTCCCAACATAGTATATATTTGTTACAATTAATGAACCTACAATGACACATCTTTATCATCCAGAGTCCCATAGATAAACCTATAGTTTACCTTAGTGTTCACTCTTGGTGATGTGTATTTTATCGGTTTAGGCAATTTTTAATGAGATGTAATCATCATATTAGTATCAAACAGAATAGTTTCACTGCCCTAAAAATCCTCTATCCACTGCCTAAATTCATTACTTGAATATTCCTTTTTAAACAGTATTGTTTTAATAATACAATTAAAAATAAATATTTTCTGGTATAAATTTAAAAAACTGTGAGTTCTGTTAGAAAGGTTGAAATGGTTTATAAGCACTTGGCATGTATATGCTTTATTTTAAAGAACTGGGTTTTTTTTTCTGTTTGTGAACATTTTTTAAGTTAAAAGCGTTTAACCATACAAAAAAAGTTTGAATGACTTTGAAGATAAATTTACTACTCAATAGCAGAACCATCTATGGGGACTGAGTTTTAGGTATGAAATTGTAAAATCATTGTAGATCATTGGATCAGTATTCTGAAGCATAAATTAGTTGTAGTGACTAAAAAAACTTCCTCAGTCGCAGAGCACAGTGAATTCATAGATCAAAAGTTTGGAGTGGGTTAATGAACTTCCCTGAAGCATTGTTTAAACCTCCTTTAACTATGAAAAACAAGAATAAATCAAAACATTTTTGATGAAATGGGTCAGACTGAGAAGTGTCTACTTGGGATCAGGGTCCTTTCAACTCTGGGTCAATACTTTAGAGAGATTGACCCTTTCTATGACCTGATTTTCACATCCTCCTAATTTATTCTTCTTAATAATCCTCTTGACTCTGTATCTAGCTTGCCATCATCTCATTTTGGCTTCTCCTGGTAATAGATTTATTTCTATCTTAAGGTTGTGGTTGAATTTCAAGAAGAATAGAAGTATGAGCAATATGCATTTTTCATTCATTCTTGTATACTTCTTTGTGGCTTGACTTTATGTCCTTATTCTTTTTATTTTTTTCCCCCTAACTCAAACACACACACACTCACACTCACACACACACACACACACACACACACACACACACATACTCACCCTTAGGGGAGGGAGGTGGAAATAAATTATTAATATTGAACATACTGATTTAAAGGGCTTTTAAGTTAGTAATGGTAAGACTTTGTTATATTCATTGCAAATATTTTTTCCAGCATGCTGTTTTTTATTTGTTTACATTTACTTGGTGATTTTTCCAATTTTTAGATTTAGTAGGTCATCTAGACTTATTAAACCACACCCTCATTTTCTTCTGATTTTAGGTTCACATTTAATGGTTTATTTCATCTGGAATTAGTTTTGGCATTTGAATATATATTGGATTGAATACAAATTAAATTATCTGTTTAAAATATAAATATTATTTTGATGAAATATATTTTTTAGAATAAATATACATTAAATGTACATTATTTGAAAATTTTGCTATTTGGCTTTTGAATTTGATTTCTTACAAATAGCCCCAAATCATTTACTGAAAACCCTGAAGGATCTGATTTACTCAAGTAAATGTAGTGGACAGTGTCTGAATTGAAATGAGAAATCTTAGTGATGGGTCCTATAACCAGAGATGAAATTCCATCTCATTTGATCTTTATATAACCTTTCCAGTTTTTCAAAGCACTGTATGTTTTATAAACTTTCCTATCAGTTGAGTATAAGGCACTATAATAGTGGATTAATGTAGCCCAGGTGTCCCCAACCAGTCTGTGGCCTGTTAGGAGATGCACAGCAGGAGCAGTGGGCTGGTGAACAAGCAAAGTTTCATCTGTATTTACAGCCGATCCCCATCACTAACATTACTGCCTGAGCTCTGCCTCCTGTCAGATCAGAGGCAACATTAGATTCTCATGGGATCATGAACCCTAGTGTGAACTGCACATGTGAGGAATCTAGGTTGCACACTCCTTCTGAGGATCTAATGCCTGCTGATCTGAGGTGGAGCTGAGGTGGTGATGCTAATGCTTGGGAGCAGCTGCCTTATCAGTGGGTAGCAAGTGACAATAAGCTGCATCTAGTGTCAGGCTATAATGCCATTCCCCACCATCCATGGAAAAATTGTCTTCGATGAAACTGTTTTCAGGTGCCAAAAAGTTGGGGACCGCTGGGTTAGAGTGTCATACGAATACACCATAGTTGAATGTTCGATCCCCAGTCAGGGCACACAGAAGAAACAACCAATGAGTGCATAAATAAGTGGTGGAACAACAATTTGATGTGTCATTTTCTCTCTCTCAGATCAATAAATTAAAAAAATTAAAAGCCATTCTGAAAAGGATACATACTTGACAATTGACATTTTATGACATACTAAAAATGGCAAAATAGTGGAGACTTTAAAAAGATCAGTGGTTGCATGGATTTAGGGGGTGAGGGGAGAGGTAAAAAGGCAGACCACAAAGGGTTTTTAGGACAGTGAAAATATTCTGAATGATACCATAAGGATGAGTACATGTCCTTAAACATTTGTCCAAACCCTTTGAATGTATAACATTAAGAGTGACCTTGATGGACTCTTGTGACAAAGATGTGTCAGTGTATGTTCATTGATTATTACAGATCTCCCACTCTCCTTCAGGGTGTTGATAGCCGGCAGAGAATGTTGATATGAGCAAAGGGAATATATGGAAACTCTTTAATTTGGGCTTAATATACTGTGAACCTCAAATTACTCTAAAAGTAAGGTCTACTTAAAAGTAATATGAGGTCTAACTACTACATGTGAATTTATTAAACTCATACTTTGTCATATGCCTCAAAAAGTAATCTATGTATTTTACATTCACATTGAAATAAATATGGCAGACCATAATCAATGCTGTTAATTTTTGAGTTTTTATTTATTTATTTTTAGAGAAATGAAGAGGGAGCAAGAAAGAGAAGGAAACATTGACGAATAAGAGAAATATCGACCAGCTGGCCCTGACAATCGAACTGGTGACCCCTTGGTCTATGCCCAGCCTACTGATTCACACCGGTCAGGGCGGATTCAATGGGTTTCTATAAAAAAATGATAAAAGATGTGATTAAAATCTGTTAATGGATTATAGAAACATGAGTTTTGAGCCCAATCACATTATTCTGTATTTCAGAAGGGGAAAGGCTGGAAGCATTTTCTCACAGCATCTGAATAGAGAATCACAGTAAAAAAAAAAATATATATATATATATATATAGTTTTCAAGTGGTATTCTATTATCCCCAACTATTTTTTGAGTACTGGTTTCACAGGTAATAATTTCTAGTAAGTGGTGAGAGCAGGAAAAGAGCGGGTACCAGTAATGTGTTTCCTAATGTTTGCTAAAGGAATAACATGGATCCTTGTACTGGAGGCAAAACCTTATTATTACAAGTATATTCATTCATATTTTTGTCCTATCCACTCACCTATATATCTCAGACTACAAAGTATAATTCACTCAGTCATTTCTAAGTATCAGTGGCTGTTTTCTTACTATTTCTAGTGGCAGGAGTCTCTCAACCTCGCTGTGTGTGTATGAGCGCTGAGTGTAGCAAATAAGGTTCAGGAAATAAGGTAAAGAAAATTAAAATCTGGCCACTCCCATCTAGGTCACCATCTTTATTGGCTTCCCAGAGCTGAAATAACAAACCGCCACATGCCAGGTAGCTTTAAACAACAGAAATTTATTCTCTCATAGTTCTAGAGGCTAGAAGTGTGGTATCAAGGTGTGGCCGAACCTCTCTGCCCCCACAGCCTCTGGGGGAGCATCCTTTCTTGCTTCTTCCATCTGGTGGCTCCTGGCATCCGTAGCCTGTGGCAGCAGAACTGCAGTCTTGGCTTCTCTATCTACAAGGCCTTCTTCCTGTGTCTCGCTGCCTCAAGTCTCTATCACCATTCTCTTCTAAGGTCACTAGTCATTCGTTGAATTTAGGGACAGGTCTAAATCCAGGATGATCTGAACTTCACTTACTCAAAATTAATTGCACCTGACAAAACCTAATGTCCAAGTAAGTCACATTCATCACAGGTAAAGAATGTTAGGACTTGGAGGTAATTTTGGTGGGGGGGAGGGGTTGGAATAATTTAACTCCCTATATCCTCCAACAAAATGAAAGAGGGTTGTTCTGAAATTCCAAGGATTCAGTTTTTCCTGAAAAAAAAAAGAGAAAAGTAGTTTATTCCTGGTATGTATGTACAGTACTCCCCTTTATTCTATGAGAAATACATTCCAAGACCCCCAGGGGATGCCTGAAACCTCAACTAGTACCAAACCCTCTATATAGTATGTTTTCCCCTATACAAAGATACTCATGATAAAGTTTAAACTACTTCTGTATTTTTGGCCATTATTAAGTAAAATGAGGGTCCCTTGAACACAAACACTTTAATATTATGAGAGTGGATCTGATAACCGAGACGGCTACTAAGTGACTAAGAAGCCGGTAGTGACTATGGCTTGGATACTCTGGGCCAAGGGATGAATCATGTCCCTGGAAGGACAGAGAGTGGCAGTGGTAGATTTCATCAGAGCAGCATGCCATTTAAAACCTAGGAATTGTCTCTTGATGGAATCTTCCATTTAATGTTTCCAAACTGTGGTTGACTTCAGGTAACTGAAACTGAGGAAAACAAAACGGTCGAAAAGAGGGAGACTACTGTATGGAGGTTATGGGCAGCTAGGAGAGAAATTGTTGATGTAAAGTTTCCAGTATGTGAGGGATTATCCAGCGCGTTCTTCAGGGTTCTTTTCTACAACTAGGATTACTAGGTCAGAGGCAGACACATTGTTAGAGATTTTAATGCGTATTTGCACACCATCCTTCACGAACCTCTAACACTCCAAGGATATTTGACAGTACTCACTTCATACTTTCAGCCATATTAGATAATACTATTCCTTAATATTTTACCTATTTCATATTTAAATAATGATAGTTTGCTTGTGTGCCTTTCTTTACTGTAATGGAAGGTCATAATTTTAATAATAGAAAATGTTTAAAAAAACCCATCAGAATTAAGTACTACAAGAATAGGTGTACAACATTGATCTATTCAGTTTAGATAATTAAATCACACCTATAGAATATTTATAACCATAAATACCTACAAAACTATTTGTTATTTTTTTTTCCTTCCGTCCAGTGAACAGTGTATTTATTGTGTGTTACGGTGCACGGGGGAAGAGGTAACAGGAGGGGGCAGGGCCTGGCTCCAGGGAAGTGGCAGAGGTGGCTTCTTGGCCTCAGGCATTTGAGCCAAGGTCTGAAGGAACGGCTCTAACAAAACACAGGGCCTCCAGGGTGGCTGGGTGCTGTGGGAGTTCGGGGGTGCTGTCCGAGAAGCCTTGGAACAGACAGGTCACGGTGGAGGACTAGCCCGGCGTCTGAGCTGCATGCTGCCCTCCACCCCCGGGGGCAGGCGCGCAGTGTCCCCAGGCGGCTCCCGCGTTGAGTGCTGCCTCACACAGGGTGGGAGGGCTGGTCTTGCCCTTGGCACTGCGGCGCATGCTCTGCAGACTGGGCAGCGGCCAACCACAGTGACGGAATTGTCCCGGTACCGGGTGACATTTCGACTGTGGACGTCCTAGATTCTGGGCTGGTGGGTGGATATCCCAGTGACGGGGTAGGGGGATGGCGCCGCAGCCTAAAGTCTACGGGAGTTATTTGAAAGGTATGTAGTATGGATCCGGCAGCATATTTTTATAAAAACAGCTTTTCTTTTTTGGAGCGCCTCATTCTCATTACCAAAAATATTGTACAATATGAAAAAAGGAACAATAATTTAAAAACTCACACCAACACGTTATCATCATAAATAAACGCAAGGAGTTTAGACCTTGAGAGAGTTCCTTGTACAGTTCTGGCTTGTGTCTATGTATATGATGAAAAAGTTGAACAGTCCAAAATTACTTCATATTTACTTAATGCATTATAATTTGTAAATCGTCTTATTCATTTAGAGTTTCTTAAGATTCTATTGTGGGACAATTCATATAATAAATTACTTGTTGGAGACTTAGTAATAAAATTTTAAAATAGAAGTGGGAAAATGGATTTTTTAAACAGTTAAAAAGCCTGACGCTGTAAAAAACAAAGTCACCTTTTCAGTCATGGTATCCTGATAGCCCATTTGAGTTTCATCAAATTGCTTTCACCAAATCATATGTATTTTTTGCACATATCTTAGCTCTCTCAACACAGAATAAAATAGTCATTCACACTTCTATCCCAAATGCCACCTTAACCTCTAAAGACTGGGGAGAAACTGAGCAGAATTGAAACAGTTGAAATAGCCATCCTGAGGGTGAGAGAATTTCAGATTCCAGACCATAGGAAAAGACTGAAATTAGCACCGAAGAGAAGGACCTGTATTCAAATACCGCACTGAAATGAAGTCAGATGTGGGAGCAGGACTGGAAGTAGAATGTGGGACCCAGAAACCCAGAGGAAATTTTGCCATGTGGACGTTGTTTAAAAATCAACGCTGAGGATGAACCTACATCAATGGGTGGGGGGAGGGAGGTAAAGAGATTATTTCCGTACATTCCAGAGGGAATTAATCTAATGAAGCCTGTGGGAGTCCCTCTAGGCAGTCTTCCCCACCGCAGAAACCTGATCAGGGCGGAGCTTCAGGGATCCTTTATAAAGGCCGCTCAGAAGCCACGTTCACTCTGCCTGGAGGCCTCTGACCTTGGCTGGACTGTGGGAAACTCGGAAAGTTACCACAGGCGTCCGCCACTGAGCCCAGACAACAGAGAAGCCCTGACGCAACGAGCACTGATGAGACGAATTATACAATCACCAGGTGGGCACACACCTGCAGCAGGATGAGTTCTTCTTTCCTTAAAAAATAAACATAATAATTTAATTTAACTGTCAGCTGGCTTAAGACTTTTCTAAGAAATGTAACTTTTCTAATTAATTAAAATGATGTCGTTACTTTTAATTTACTCTTGAGCTATAAAATTTTAATGTTGTTTTGACAGTTACAGATTTGCATAATTATTTTTTTATTTTTTATTCCTTATCAATACAAATTTGATACCTAGAGGGAAGTTCTAGAATTTCTATAGTTTATTTTGGCATGAAACATAAAACTTAATTGGAAAACCTTGTTTTAGAACAGTAAAAGTGACAGAGGCTTAAAAGTGAAGAAAAGTTAACTGAATAAAATTGTAAATATTGCATAATCCTCATTTGATCCTTGACATTTGAAGGGAGAAGCAATCTACATAGCTCATAAGAAGGCATTCACTCCTCCACACTCCAAATAATTATCAATTAGTCATTTACTGTAGGTTTAAGATTCATTCATAAAAAATACCAGTGTGGAGTGCATGCCTCCCTAGATTGTTTCATTTATTTCCAGCTTGTACCTTCTGCATGGGCACCCGAGTGCACTTAGAAGGTGGCCCCTCTCGAGGCACTAGAGAGCAACAGTCCTTTCCTTTTAAAACAGTTCTCTTTTCATTTCATTTTTTTGCTCTCCTTCCCCAGGGCCATTTTCTTACATTGACCCAGGAGTAGCCAGTTGTCACTGTATTTAAGACAGGCCCTGGTGAGATTTGGCAAAAGGCAGGATAGAATGAAAGGCAACAGGATGATTTTGAAGAGTGATAATGGAGCATATGATCGGTAAACATAAATTTCACTTCAGAGGTAGACAATTTTTCATTTCTTTTGTTAAGGTGAGTCAGTTACATGAGGAACATATATCAAGTGGATTGTGATTTTCTCATTCTTTTCTTGTCTTTCTCCTCAGAAATACTGAATTGCATAGAGTGCAAAACTTCTAAAAGAGCTCAACTGCTGTCTTAAGAGTGAAAATACTTGAGTCTGCTGTGGTGTCTGCACAACTGGGACCTTGTAAGTGGCCCAAAGTCCTGGAAATGGCATCAACTAATGGCCAAGACCAATGGCCCAAAGAAGACATTGCAATCTTACTGGACCGCCTAGAGAATAATCTCCCATCCAATGACAGCCACACATTCAGAACAACCCAGTCACATATGGACTGGGAAAGAGTAGCTTTTAAAGATTATTCTGGAGAAATGTGCAAACTCAAATGGTTAGAAATTTCTAACAAGATAAGAAAGTTTCGCACTTTGACAGAATTAGTCCTGGAAGCTAAGGAACATCTTAGAAATCCTTACAAAACAAAAAAGCTCAAGGCACACCCCGACTTACCCACAAAGCCCCTGAGTGCTTACCTCCGCTTCTTCACCGAGAAGAGGGCTCAGTACTCCCACATGTACCCTGAGCTGAACAACCAGGAGCTGACCAAGGTCCTGTCTAAGAAATACAAAGAACTCCCCAAGCAGATGAAGCTGAAATATATTCAAGATTTCCAGAAGGAGAAACAGGAGTTTGAGAAGAAGCTGGCTCAGTTTAGGAAAGACCACCCTGACCTTGTCCAGAACTCTAAGACATCCGTTGCCCCCAAGGGGAGCCCAACCAAAGCCCAAGAGACGCTTCAGGAAAATGTGGAAGAAGTGGAATCCCCCTCAGAAAAGGATTTTCCTGACGTGATGAAATTCCATGGAGAGCCCAAGAAGCCCCCAATGAACGAATACCACAAGTTCCACCAGGATTTGTGGTCAAGTAGGGAGCTGCGCGACCTGCCCCTGAGGGAGCGCATGGTGGAGATTGGCAGACGCTGGCAGCGCATCCCGCAGAGCCAGAAGCAGCATTACAAGAAGCAGGCCGAGGAGCTGCAGGAACAGTACAAGGTGAACATGCATCGCTGGCTCAAGACTCTGTCTCCTGAAGAATACGCTGCTTACAGAGAGAGGACCTATACTAAGCGTAAGAATGTGAACATGAATGAAGGCCCGGACCCCAAGATCATCAGGACAGATGTGCACTGTCCCTCAGCAAAGACTCTGCAAGAAGGACTGCCACAGGAGCAGGGGCTTGGGGCTCCAGAAACAGAATCTCTAGGGACTAGTGGGGTCCATTGCCATGCCTCACAGAGATCGGAAGAAAATAAGGAAGATGGGGAAAAGGCAGAAGGCAGTAGCTCCTAAGACTCCAGCAGAGGGGATGAAGA
This sequence comes from Pteronotus mesoamericanus, assembly GCF_021234165.1. Taxonomy (NCBI): domain Eukaryota; kingdom Metazoa; phylum Chordata; class Mammalia; order Chiroptera; family Mormoopidae; genus Pteronotus; species Pteronotus mesoamericanus. The sequence goes on along the minus strand of NW_026555059.1, from coordinate 421 downwards.
TGAAGTCTCTTGAGTACAGCAGCTGCAGCTCATCTTCCTCAGGGATCACCTCTGACTCAGGCTCCAACTGAGCTTTGTTCATTTCTGAAATGGTAGGACAGAGAACTTCCCAACAAAAGTCCATGACATTTATGTCATATTGAAGGTCTTCCTTTCCCTTTTTATTTCTTTGCTTCTTCCCTCATTTGTCCTACTCCTCAATACAGAGTAGAACAGGTTGGGAAGAAGGAACATTGAAACAGCTCTGTTATTTCAGGTTCATAAGCGTGGGAGGAGAGGGTCCTGCTGGGAGAAGAAATATGTTATGAGCATGTAGTGGGTCCCCCTATACCATCTTTACCACTCCCCCAGGAACTCCTTGTAATGAAGGCTCTTGAAACAAATAGATGATTGGTCTGTGGAGGTCACACTGCATTAGACT
>NW_026555058.1:0-85465 GCF_021234165.1 Pteronotus mesoamericanus | reverse complement strand
TAACTTGTCTTCCACAGTCACAGTAATTTTGTTATTTTTTTTCTTTTGAAAAGAACACATGATTTTTTTTTTTTATGTGCCAACTGTAGAATTCAGGACAATCTTCACACATCCTGCAAGAAACAGTATGAACATCACAGTAGAATCATGTGACTCTGAAGACTGGTATGTGCAGTATCAAACTCGTTCAGTGATTCCTCCTGCATCAAAGGGCTTCAAGCTTCAATGCAGGTGGTATTTGCATCTGGAGAATGCTGGATCTTAGGACCAATATTGGGGACCCATTACTCCCTGGCCCTTATGTTCAACAGGTCCCATTCAAGATCACAATGGTCAGAGGGAGCATATGTTAAATCAGAAACTGATTTAGAAAAAAAAAAAAAAACAGAAGTCTCTTCTACAATTTAAATTCATTTTGTGTCGAACCGTTCAGCACATAACAAAATGTACACATAGTGAATATATCTGATATTATGAAAATTGAAAACTATTTATCTGGTTGTCTTAGTATTTGATCAGAACACACACAGTCACAGTAAGTCAGCAAATAGTCACACATACACACACAGTCACACAATAGAACAGAAGGACACACACAGCAACACATAAAGACCCACACACATTCACATACAACCATACAGAGTCAGACACAGGCACACAGAGTCTCACAGACATCCACTGACTCTAAGCAGTCACACGGTCAGATGAATTCACACAGATTCACCTACTCACCTATAAAACAGTCAGAGTCACACATACAGCCACACGCAGGATCAAACAAGCATACATGCAGCCTCACAGAATCATACAAACTTGTTGTATAAAAAGACATATCTACACATGAATTTTGATACAAATCTGTTCATGTCATTGAACACCCTTTCTTCTAAAAATTTTCAGGGTGTTTTCCATGTGCTAATGCCTTGTTCAAAAAATATCTTGGGCAGACTTTTCTACTCCTACAATTGCTACAGCACATACTTGATTGATGAGCATAACTTTCATTTGTTTTGTGTTAACCCTTTAACATAGCAATTATTACAAATAAAATTAAGTGTTGAGGTTTGATGCAATCCTGAGAATGAATAAGTATATGTGTATATTTTTGGTGCCTTTGCAAGCAGAAAGTGCCCATTTACAGGGAGTGACCCTTTTCAGTCTTACAGAAGCAGAGTCAGTGAGCCGCCTCAGCACTTCTGGAAATCATGGTCAGGATAAGATATAGGTGAGGGGTTTTTAAGATGGCGGAGGAGTGAATGGGAGTCATGCTGACCTCCTCCCAAGACCAAACTGGAACTGTGACTAAATAGTGGAGAAATCACCTGGAAAACAATGAAGCAATAGCAGGAGAGGAGTCTTGGAGCTGCGGACAGACAGTGGATTCAACTCTCACACATTCCAATGGGTGAGAAGTACAATGGAGGCTCGAGAGAGTGGACTGGGTGCCCACAGGCACCAGCACCAGAAGGACATTGACAAGCCCAGTTGGATACCCCTGAGAAGAACAGGGTATGAACCATAAACAGGGACCCCTATACTAAAGCAGCTGAAATTAGGAAAACACACAGAAAAAAACGCAACCTCGAAAAGCTTAGGGACGCTCTCTTCCAGAGAGAGGTGGCTGGAGATGCAAAGAGACATTTAAAAGGCCAACACAAAAATTTGCATTGCCAGTGCCTTCCTTGATCTCTGGGTAGAGGTGGCAGCAGAGTGGGCTGGTGCTTGACAAAAGATTGGCGAAGAAAACTTTGTGAAAATAGCAGAGATGGTGGCCAGCAGAGCCCCAGTCATAACTCATCTCCCACTCTGCCATTACCACCTCCCCCCAGGCATAAGAGAATCAATTAACCTGCTTTTTGCACGCTCTGCACACAAAATGTGGGCATATGGACTAGGGGCTGAGTGTAGACTAGCTGGAAGAAATAGAGGATCCCTGGACAAAGAGGACACACAGCTGTATAGAGACCCTTGAGGAGAGACTGGAGATGGAGGGGTTGGAGAAAGCACTGGAGGATGATCTGAGATCCTCAGAGCAGAGACCCTCCCCATTCGAAGTCCCCATTTGCGCACGCAGGCTGCGCCCCCTAAGAAGCGGAAGCAGGTGCGGGAGTCAGAAGGCTTGCAGTTACGGTCCACAGAAATAGTGGCTCCCTAGCCAAAGGGATCATAGAGCTGTCCAGAGACCCTGGAGGAGAGACTGGAGACAGGTATAATGGGACGGTCTGGGAGCTGACTTCTTATTTCCCTAGTCTCTATTTTGGGCAGGCAAGATATACCCCCAAAGAGCCAAAAGTGGGGAAAGCACAAAATAGAAGACCCTAAACTGACCAGTGTCAGGGCGCATACCTGGAGCAGGAGACAGATATGTGTGCAAGTGCACGAGGTCTGGCAAATAAGCCCCCACATCCTTGGCTGGAGCAAGCACTTACCCAGAAGTGTGAAGAATCCTGCAGGGGCAGGGGTATACGAGCAAGGAGCTGGCATGAGTGCGCAAAGCGATCCACAGAAATAGTGGATCCCTAGCCGAGGGGGTCACAGAGCTGCCAAAAGCAGGAGTCAGACACAGACAGTAGATTGCTGGAAGGCTCAAAGAAATGACCCAAGGTCATAGAGGGTCAACAACTGACATCAGCAACTGGCAGGCCCAGAAAGAAAAGTAAAGAAAAATAAATAAATAAAAGACCTGCTTACTACCATAGAAGTTTAATCCATAAAATCAGGAAATCTAGACAGATCAATTGAAGCAGGAGCAAAAATAAACAAAAAACAAACAAACAAATAAATAAATAAAATAATAGACTCTCACAAAAATGGGAAGAAAAAGAAGTCCACCCCCCAAATGAGTGGAAAAGAGAAATCCCCACAGAGAGAGCTAAATGAAATAGAGGCAGGGAACTATCAGATATTGAATTCAAAACAATGGTTCTAAGGAAGTTCAATGAGATCAGCCAGCTCAAAGAGAACTATGAGAAACTGCAGAGAAACTCTCAGGATCTTACAGCAAACTATATCAACCTGGAAAAGGACATAGAAACTATCAATAAAATAAAAGAGGATATGAAGAATACCATTTCTGAATTGAAGAACACAGTAGAAGGAATCCAAAGCAGGCTGGATGAAGCCGAGGATCGAATCAGTGAGATGGAGGAAAAGGTACAGAAAAGCTCCCAGAAAAAACAAGAAATGGAAAAAAGACTCAAAAAGAATGAAGAAGCATTTAGGGAAATGCAGGACAATCTGAAATGCAATAATGTCCGCATAATAGGGATACCAGAAGGAGAAGAGGAGCAAGGGATAGAGAACCTCCTTGAAAAAGTAATGATGGAAAATTTCCCCAATTTGAGGAGAGAAAAGGTCTCATAGACCCAGAAGGCACAGAGGGCCTCACTCAAGAAAGACCCAAGGAGGCCCACTCCAAGACATATCATCATTAAAATGGCAACTATCAAAGACAAAGAGAGAATCCTCAAGGCATCAAGAGAGAAGGAGAAAGTAACATGCAAGGGAACTCTGATACAGATAGGAGCTGACTTCTCAACAGAAACACTACAAGCCAGAAGGGAATGGCAAAAAATATTCTAAGTCATGAAAAGCAAGGCCTATAATCAAGGCTGCTCTACCCAGCACGGCTCTCAATTAAAATAGAAGGGGAAATAAAATGTTTCTCAGACAAGAGAAGGCTAAAAGAATACATCTCTACCAAACCAACACTACAAGATATGCTAAAGGGACTGGTTTAAGAAGATGAATGAAAAGAGTAAGAAAGAGAAAAACACAGGTATCAAGAGAAAAAATGAATGTTTCTATCGGTAATAACTCTCAATGTAAATGGACAAAATTCCCCAATCAAAAGACACCAGGTAGCTGAATGGATAAGAAAACACGACCCACACATATGCTGCCTCCAAGAGACCCACCTCAGAGCAAGAGACCTACACAGATTGAAAGTAAAAGGATGGGGAAAAATATTCCAAGCAAATGGGCAAGATAAAAAGGCCGGGGTTGCCATACTTCTATCAGACAAAGTAGATTTCAAAACAAACGCCATAAAAAGAGACCCAGAGGAGCACTTTATAATACTTAAAGGAAGAATCTATCAAGAAAACGTAAACATTGTAAACTTATATGCTTCCAATATAGGAACCCCCAAGTTTATAAGGAAATTGTTGGATGGCTTCAAAAAAGATATAGACAGCAACACACTTATAGTAGGGGATTTCAACATCCCACTGTCAAAAATGGACAGATCTTCCAAAGAGAACATTAATAAACATATTGTGGTGCTGAATGACACAATTAATCAAAGAGACTTAACTAACATATATAGAACCTTACATCCCAAAGAAGAAAAATACACATTCTTTTCAAATGCTCATACCAGTTTTTCAAAAATAGACCACATGATAGGGCAAAAGCAAACTTCAGCAAATTCAGGAAAATTGAAATAATACCAAACTTTTTCTCGACCACAAGGGCTTGAAACTGGAAATCAACCTCAAAGAGAAACTTCAAAAACTTACAAACTCATGGAGACTGAACAGTAGACTATTAAACAATGAATGGGTAAATAATGAGATAAGAGAAAAAATTAAAAAACAATTCTGGAAGAAAATGAAAATGGACATCCAGCAGTCCAAAACCTATGGGGCACCACAAAGTCAGTCATCAGAGGGAAGTTCATAGCAATACAGGCTTACCTATAACATATAGAAATATTTCAAATAAAATACCTAACACTACAACTTCAAGAACTGGAGAAACAAGAAGAAATAAATTCCACAGGAAGTGGTAGGAAGGAAATATTGAAGATTAGAGCAGAACTGAATGACATAGAGACCAAAAGAACAATTCAAAAGATCAACCAATCCAGGAGCTGGTTCTTTGAAAAGATAAATAAAATCAACAAGCCTTTAAGCAAACTCATCAAGAAAAAAAGGGAGAGGAGCCATATATAATAATATCAGAAATGAAAGAGGAGAAATAACAACTGATAGCACAGAAATACAAAGGATTGTAAGAAACTACTATGAACAATTATATGCCAAGAAATTTGACAACCTTGATGAGATGGACAAATTTTTAGAAAAGTATAATCTTCCAACACTGAAGGAGGAAGAAACAGAAAGCTTGAACAGACCGATAACAGCTGGGGAAATTGAAGCAGTAATCAAGAAACTCCTGGCACACAAAAGCCCTGGTCCAGATGGTTTCACAGGGGAATTTTACAAAAACACTTAAGGAAGAGGTAACCCCTGTCCTTCCCAGACTATTACAAAAAATCCAAGAGGAGGGAAGACTGCCATATTCTTTTTATGAGGCCAGCATCACCCTAATCCCCAAACCAGACACAGACCCTACAAAGAATGAAAACTACAGGTCAATTTCGCTGATGAACATAGATGCTAAAATCCTCAACAACATATTGGCAAACCACATCCAGCAATACATTGAAAAGATTATCCACCACGATCAAGTGGGATTCATCCCAGGGATGCAGGGATGGTTCAATATATGCAAATCAGTAAACGTAATACATCACTAAAAAAAAAAGAAAGACAAAAATGACATGATCATCTCGAGAGACGCAGAAAAAGCCTTTGATAAGGTACAGCACTCATTTATGATCAAAACACTCAGCAAAATGGGAATAAATGGGATATTCCTCAACATAATAAAGTCCATATATGAAAAACCTAGAGCCAATATCATACCCAACAAGCAAAAAATAACAGCTTTCCCACTAAGAGAAGAAACACAACAAGGATGTCTGCTTTTACCACTTCTTTAAACATCATATTAGAAGTCCTAGCCACAGTATTCAGACAAGAAAAATAAATAAAAGGCATCCGAATAGGAAAGGAGAAAGTAAAACTATCATTGTTTGCAGATGACATGATAGTGTACATAGAAAACCCCATATACTCCATCAAAAAAAACTACTCAACCTAATAAGTGAATTTGGTAAAACAGCAGGATACAAAGTCAATATTTGGAAATCAAAGACATTATTTTACACCAGCAATGAAATAGAAGAAGAAATAAAAAAAAATACCATTCGATATAGCAACAATAGAAATAAAGTACTTAGGAATAAATTTAACCAAGGAGATAAAAGACCTGTATGCAGAAAACTATACAACTTTGAAGAAATGAAATATGGAAGACACAAATAACAGAAGCATATACCATACTCATGGGTTGGAAGAATTAATACATCAAATGTCATACTATCAGAGAATAATGTTTGAGTGTTTTCACAGAAATAGAACAGACATTTCAAAAATTTATATGGATCATAAATGACCCCAAATAGCTGCAGCAATTTTGAGAAATAAAAACAAAGTAGGAGGGATCACAGTACAGGATATCAAACTATATTACAAAGCCACTATACTCAAAACAATCTGGTACTGGCACAAGAACAGACAATTAATATAATATATGGGCAACTAATATTTGAAAAAGGGGGCAGAAGCATAAAATGGAGTAATAATAGTCTCTTCAACAAATGGTGTTGAGAGAGCTGGACAGCCATATGCAAAACAATGAAATTTGATTATCAGGGGACACCATACACAAATATAAACTCAAGATGGATAAAAGACTTAAATATAAGTCTCAACACCACAAAAATCCTCAAGGAGATCATTGGCAGGAAACTCTCAGATACTTCACGGAGCATTTTTTTCACTGATATGTCTTCTAAAGCATGGGACATAAAGGAGAGAATAAACAAGTGGGACCTCATCAAAATAAGAAGCTTCTGTATGGCTAAGGAAAACTTCAGCAAAATGAAAAGGGAGCCAACCCTATGGGAAAATATATTTGCTAATGATACATCAGATAAAGGTTTCATCTCCAAGATTTATAAAGAACTCACTTCACTCCAAGAAGACTAATGATCCAATCAAAAAAAATGGGCAAAGGACCTGGGCAGACACTTTTCCAAAGAAGAGATACAGAGGGCCCAGAGACATTTGAAAGGATGCTCAGCATCACTAGCCTACAGAGAAATACAGATCAAAACCACCATGAGATACCACCTCACACCAGTCAGAATGGTCATCATAAACAGATCAACAAACAACAGGTGCTGAGGAGGCTGTGGAGAAAAGGGAACCCTAGTACACTGTTGGTGGGAATGCAGACTGTAGCAACCACTATGGAAAGCAGTGTGAAATTTCCTCAGAAAGCTGAAAATGGAACTACCTTTTGATCCAGTTATTCCTCTCCTGGGACCATACCCTAAGAATCCCAAAATGTTAATTTAAAAGAACCTATGCACCTTAATGTTCATAACAGCACAATTTATAATAGCTAAGTGTTGGAAGCAACCTAAATGCCCATCAGTAGGTTATTGGATCAAGAAATTATAGTACATTTACGCAATGGAATACTATGCAGCAGAAAGTAAAAAAGAATTACTAAACTTCATGACAGCACGGATGGAACTAGAGAGCATTATGCTAAGCAAAATAAGCCAGAGGGAGAAAGACAAATACCATATGATCTCACCTATAAGCAGAACCTAAACAACAATACAAAGATGCAAGAAAAATAAGGCCAGCAACACTGAAAAGAAAAGAAACCAGCAGAGACAAGAGGAAAGGAGGGAGGGATCAGTGAGGAAAAAGGAAGGGAAAGGGCAAGTCAAGGAACATATAGCAATGACTCATGGACAAAACCAAAGGGAAATTATTGAGGGAGGGAGAGGGAGGAGGGAGCAAGGGAAAGTGGTGGAGGGAAGGCAGAGACAAATGTACTTGAAAAAATAAATAAATTTAAAAAAAAGAAAAAAAATGGAAGGCGAAATAAGGAGTCTCTTAGACAAAAGAAGGCTAAAAGAATACACCTCCACCAAAGTAGCCCTGAAAAATATGCTAAAGGGACTGCTTTAAGATGAAGAAAAAGTTTCTATGAATAACCAGTTCCTTTCAGAGTTGCCAATACTTGATATTACCAATATTTTTAATACTCATTAATGTGATTGTGACAATGATGCTATTTTAATTGTTCCTCTATTATTTGTTGAAACAAAACCTGTTTGAGTATTAAAAAATAGTTGAAATATCTTAGTAACCTAGACGATGTTGCTAATAATGAAAATATTAATGTCATTATAATAATGTGCAACAACGATAATTTATATACTGCCTTATGTATGCAAGATATTCTGTAATGACTTCTCCCTGTGGTAGCTTCCTTATTCCTTATCACAGTTCTAGAAAGCAGGACGGTGTATCTTGGTTTCACAGCTAAAAATTATAGAAGTTACATGATTGTTTAGGTAATATGATGAGAAAACAATTAGTAGAAATTGGAATATCTTTCAACTCCAGAACGCTTATCTCTATGTATAAAGTACTAAAAAAGACACTTGAACTAAAAAAAAATAAAATAAAATAAAATAAAAGGAGATGTGTAATTGCAAACCTACAATATAAGCAATTTTGTACTTACTGCCCTGATACTTTCAGGATCCTATTCAAAAAAGGTATACCAGCTCACTTTTAATCACCAGGTAACATTCACCTTTAATCACCAGGTAATAGCAGAGCAAACATTACCACTGTCTCCTATATAACAATAGAAAAAGATAATTTCTTTAATTCTATCACCACATTTCAAAATACTGAATTTGCATTTTCATTTATAACTCTCTGTTTCTTAATAAACTTGATAAAGCTAGGAATGTGTACAATTAAATTACTGTTACATAAAAGGGGAAAATCAGTAAGAATAGTTTAGTAGATTTTGCAGGTAAGAAATAAGGGAGAACCCTGTGCTCTGCCCAGTTACCCCACACCTCACTCCCTCTCTGTTGCATTCTCTTCTTCTTTTAGCAAAGGAGAGAAGGTAAATGAGGACAGAAACAGAAACCTCACCACAGTGTGTTGCAAATGCAATATGCAGGTTCTTTCTGAGGTGCGAATAACCCACCTCAGATTATGGAACATGGCCAGGTCCCAAAAAATTGATGTAATGGGAACAACATAAGTGTGAATCTAGTTACATATATTTTTAAAGATGTTAATTGTGGTAGAAAATTTAAAAAAAAAATCATGTTAGCTATCTGAAGTACCCATTTCAGTAATATTAACTATATTCATAATGACATAGAGCAGGTTGCAAAACCCTTTCATTTTTCAATATCTGACACTTTATACACATAGATCAACTTCCCCTCCTCCCAGCTCTGGCACTCACAATTCTACTTACATTTTTTTTAATTTTTTTTATTTACTTTTTAAATACATTTGTCTCTGCCTCCTCCCCACCTCTTTCCCTTGCCCCCTCCCACCTTTCCTCCCTCAGCTCTTCCCCTTTGGTTTTGTCCATGAGTCCTTGCTATATATTCCTTGACTTTCCCCTTCCCTTCCCTTTCCCTGCCCCCCCTCCTTCCCTCTTGTCTCTGTTGATTTCTTTTCCTTTTAATGTTGCTGGTCATATTTTCCCTGCATCTTTGCGTTGTTGGTTAGGTTCCGCTTATAGGTGAGATCATATGGTATTTTTCTTTCGCCCCCTGGCTTATTTCGCTTAGCATGATGCTCTCCAGTTTCATCCATGCTGTCGCAAAGTTTAGTACTTCTTTTTTTCTTTCTTCTGCGTAGTACTCCATTGTGTATATGTACCATAATTTTTTGATCCAATCATCTACTAATGGGCATTTAGGTTGCTTCCAACACTTGGCTATTGTAAATTGTGCTGCTATGAACATTGGGGTGCATAGGTTCTTTTGTATTGGCGTTTTGGTGTTCTCAGGGTATAGTCCCAGCAGGGGAATCGCTGGATCAAAAGGCAGTTCCATTTTCAGCTTTCTGAGGAAATTCCACACTGCTTTCCATAGTGGCTGCACCAGTCTGCATTCCCACCAACAGTGGACTAGGGTTCCCTTTTCTCCGCAGCCTCGCCAGCACCTGTTGTTTGCGGATCTGTTTATGATGGCCATTCTGACCGGTGTGAGGTGGTACCTCATGGTGGTTTTGATCTGCATTTCTCTGATGGCTAGTGATGCTGAGCGTCTTTTCAAATGCCTCTGGGCCCTTTGTATCTCCTCCTTAGAAAAGCATCTGCCCAGGTCCTTTGCCCATTTTTTGATTGGATCGTTTGTCTTCTTGGAGTAGAGTCGAGTGATTTCTTTGTATATCTTGGAGATCAAACCTCTATCTGATGTATCATTAGCAAATATATATTTCCCATACGGTTGGCTCCCTTTTCATTTTGCTGATGTTTTCTTTTGCCTTGCAGAAGCTTCTTATTTTTATGAGGTCCCACTTTTTTATTCTTTCCTTTATGTCCCTTGCTTTAGGAGACATATCAGTGAAAAAATTGCTGCGTGGGATATCTGAGAGTTTCCTGCCAATGTTCTCCTCGAGGACTTTGATGGTGTTGCGACTTATATTTAAGTCTTTTATCCATCTTGAGTTTATTTTTGTGTATGGTGTCAGCTGATGATCCAATTTCTTTTTTTTTTTTTTTTTTGCATGTAGCCATCCAGCTCTCCCAACACCATTTGTTGAAGAGGCTGTTATTGCTCCATTTTATGCTTCTGCCCCCTTTGCCGCATATTAGATGTCCATAGAAACTTGGGCTTATTTCCGGGCTTTCTATTCTGTTCCACTGGTCTATGGGTCTGTTCTTGTGCCAGTACCAGATTGTTTTCAGTATGGTGGCTTTGTAGTAGAGTTTGATGTCTGGTATTGTGATCCCTCCTACTTTGTGTTTCTTTCTCAAAATTGCTGCGGCTATTCGGGGTCGTTTATGGTTCCATATAAATTTTTGAAATGTCTGTTCTATTTCTGTGAAATACGTCATTGGTATCTTAATAGGGATTGCGTTGAGTCTATAAATTGCTTTGGGTAGTATGGACATTTTGAGGATACACAAAAGACCTGTATGCAGAAAACTATACAACATTGAAAAAAGAAATTAAGGAAGACGCAAATAAATGGAAGCATATACCGTGCTCATGGATTGGAAGAATTAATATCCTCAAAATGTCCATCTATTTACATTTTGATACACTTTCCTGCTCTAGATGGACAGATTGTCGAGTGGAATCTTTCAGAGTGGTCTTTTTGTGACTGTCTTATTTCTCTCATCATAAATCCCTCAAAATCCATCCAAGATGAAGCATCCCAGAAAATTTCCCTTTCTTTGTAAGGTTGTGAAACATTCCAGTGTATGTACATAGCACCTTTTGCTTATCCCTTAATCCATCAAAAGCTATTTAGATTGTTTCCACCTTTTGGTTTGTTCTGAATTTGTTACCATGATCACGAGTGTCTAACCGTCTCTGTGATATTACTTTAGATATCTTCCCAGGAATAAAATTGTTCTGCCATATGACGTTTTTATTTTCAATTTTGGAAAATCTCTGTACTGTTTTCCCTAGTAGGTGCACAAGGGTTTCTATTATCCTAATTCTGAAAACACTTGTTCCTTTTTTAGTGTTGTTTTTTTTTTAAGTATTTTGTAATAAATCATGTTTATTCTATTACAGTTTTCTCAGTTTTACTCTTTTACCCCCTTCCACCCATCCTACCCTCACCCCCCACTCCCACAGTCAATTCCCACTCTGTTGGCCATGTCCATGGGTCATTCATACATGTTGTTTGTCTAGCCCCTTCTTTTTTCCACCATTGCCCTCTTTCCCCATTCCCTGTGGTCAATTTCAGTTTGCTCTATGTTTCCATGCCTCTGGTTTATTTTGTTAATTAGCTTATTTTGCTGAATAGAGTCCACTTATAGGTGAGAGCATATGGTATTTGTCTTTCATCTACTGGCTTATTTCACTTAGCTCAATATTCTCCAGGTCCATACATGTTGTCACAAAAGGTAGGAGTTCCATCTCTTTCTTTCTTTTTTTCTTTTTCCTTCCTTCCTTCCTTCCTTCCTTCCTTCCTTCCTTCCTTCCTTCCTTCCTTCCTTCCTTCCTTCCTTTCTTTCTTTCTTTCTTTCTTTCTCTTTCTTTCCTTTTTTTAAATACTTTTTAAAAAATGTACTTTTTTCAGTTAAGTTGTCCTGCCTTTTTCCCCCTTCCTCACCCCAACCCCATCCCCCTCTACTCCCACAGTTAATCCCCTACCCCTGCCTTCCATGCCCATGAGTCCTCTATTTGCATTTCTTTGCTTGCCCCACCCATCCCCTTCTTTCTCTTTATCCCCCTCCCCTCTATCCTGTAGTCACTGTCAATTTGTTCTTTATTTTCAAGTCTCTTGTTCCATTTTGCTCATTGTTTTGTTGATTAGGTTCCACTTACAGGTAAGATCAAAGTTCTGCCCTAAGGCAAAAATATAAATTGTACTTTTTCCAGGTTCTTTAGAATTGACTTCTATTTTATTTTATTTATTTTTTTATTTTTTAATTTTATTTTAATTTATTTAACCAACCTAACCAACAATGCAAAGAAGCAAGGGAAATAAGACCAGCCACACTGAAAGGAAAAGAAATCAACATAGACAAGAGGGAAGGAGGGAGGGGGAGCAGGGGAAAAGGAAGGGAAGGGGGAAAGTCAAGGAACATATAGCAAGGACTCATGGACAAAACCAAAGGGGAACAGCTGAGGGAGGGAAGGAGGGAGGGGGCAAGGGAAAGTGGTTGGGGGTAGGCAGAAACAAATGTCTTTCTTTCTTTCTTTCTTTCTTTCTTTCTTTCTTTCTTTCTTTCTTTCTTTCTTTCTTTCCTTCTTACTTTCTTAAATGCAGATTGATTACATTTACTTTTAAATGTCAAACGTAATTATAAAATATTTTTAAAATTTTTAAACCATTATGAAGTCTCAGTATTAAACCAACATGACACCTGAAGAGAAATAATCAATTAGATCAATGAACTATAATGAGTATTCTAGAGACAAATGTATATATCTATCTAACAATGTAAATCATGATTAAGTTGACATTTCAAATCAATGGGGAGAATTAGGCTTATTCAACAAATAAGGTGCATGGACCACTATTACTTGAAATAAAACAAATATAGAAACCTATTTTTCACATTACACAGGAAATATTCAGGTGAGTGAAAAATCAGTATGTAGAATCTAATGGGTTTTAGAAGAAAATAGAATTAATATTTTTCATGACCTAAAGTAAAATATTCAAATCCTGAAGATATAAAGTAAATTTTGACAAAATGAATTTATTAATCATTTAAGTATATAGTAATATACATATATAAAAAAGTTAAAAGGCAAGGAATAGAATAGAAACGTATTTGCAACACATCCAAAACATGGTTAATAGGGTTTTCTTTTTGTTTGTTTCTTTGTTTGCTTTTAGGGAAAAAGATTGTACAAACCTTTAATCAATAAATGGATAAAGAACACCAAAAAAGTCATTTAAAGCTTTAAAAAATAATAGAAATAGGCAGGAAATATACTAAATCATGTTTAGTTTCAACAAACCGTAAAGGAACAATTAAAATAACATTGTCACAATCCAGTTAATGAGTATTAAAAATATTGATAATATCAAGTATTGACAATTCTTAAAGAAACTGAGTATTCATAGAAAATGTTTCTGCATATGAAAGCTGTTCCTTTAGCATATTTTGTAGTGGTGGTTTGGTGGAAGTGTAGTCTTTTAGCTTTCTTTTGTCTGGGAAACTCCTTATTCTGACTTCCACTTTAACTGAGAGTCTTGCTGGGTAGAGCAGCCTCGGTTGCAGACCTTTGCTTTTCATGACTTGGAATATTTCTCGCCATTCTCTTCTGGCTTGCAGTGTTTCTCTTGAGAAGTCAGATGCTACCCATATCGGGGCTACCTTATATGTCACTACCTCTTTCTCCTTTGTTTGCGTTAAGATTCTCTGTTTGTCTTTGATATTTGCCATTTTAATGATGATGTGTCTTGGAGTGGGCCTAATTGGGTTCCACTTGACTGAGACCCTCTGTGTTTCCTGGACTTGTGTGTCTTTTTCTCTCCTCTAATGAAGGAAATTTTCCATCATTACTTTTTCACACAGTTTCTCTATCTCTTCCTCATCATTTTCTCCTTCTGGTATCCCTATCATATGGATATTATTATGTTTGATGTTGCCCTGCATTTCCCTAAATTCCTCTTCATTCTTTTTAGTATTTTTTCATTTTATTGCTGTTTCTGGGAGCTTTTTTCTACCTTGTCCTCCAGCTCGCTGACTTGGTCCTCAGCTTCATCTAGTCTACTTTTCATTTCTTCTACTTTGTTCTTCTATTCAGAAATTGTATTATTTATTTCCTCTCATCTCTTATTAATAGTTTCTTTGTCCTCTTTCATGGTGATATAGTTTGCAGTAAGTTCCTTGTAGTTTTCCTGTAGTTTTTTATAATTCTCTCTGACCTCACCGGGCTAACTGAGCTTCCTTAGAAGTGTTGTTCCGTACTCAATACCTGATAGTTTACTTGCCCCTATTTCATTTAGTTCTCTTTCTGGAGATTCCTTATTTCCCTTCGAGTGGGGCATATTTCCTTGTCTTTCCATTTTTTTTTTTTTTTTTTTTTTTTTGTGAGATGCTTCTCTCTTGCTTCTGATTCTTAATTTTATCTGTCTTGATTTTGTGACTTTATGGAGTGAACTTTTATGGTTGGAGATCACTGCTTTTGCCTTCTGGATCTCCCTCTGATGATGTCAGATGTGGTCCCTGTCTAAGTTTAGGCAGTTTGTTCTACTTCCTGTAATGTACTGTGTGGCATTCTTTTCCAGCTGTTATTCTATTCACTCTGCACTCAGCAGGGCACCTTAGACAGCCTAGGGCAGGGAAGAGTCCCTGCTGGGGGCAGGGTTACTGTGTCTTCTCATGCTACTGCTTTATGGGGGAGGAGTCTGCACTGCGATTCCGTGAGCTACTCTTTCTTTTCTCTCCCCAAAGCCTCTGTCCCCAGTATCTCCTCAGCTGTCACCAGACCTCTCTGTGCCCCCTTTAGCCAGGAATCCACTGTCTTTGGCTGTCACTCTGCACTCAGCAGGAAACAGACAGCACAGGGCGGAGTGATATCCCACCTGAGCTTGGGACTATTGGGTCCTTTGACTCTGGTGCTGCTCAGGAGGAGTGGTCTCAACCAAAATGGCTGCTGCTGCATGGGGGATGAGTCAGCACCCAGATCCCATGGACTACTCTCTCAGTTCTCTCCCCAAAGCCTTCCTCCCCAGTGTCACCACAGACGTCTCTAGCCCAACCTGCCTCACATTTTCCAGAGACCAGGGTAAGTGGCTGCAAATAAAAATTTATGTGTTGGCCCTTTAAACAGTTATTTGCATATCCAGCCACTTGTTTCTGGCAGAGAGCAACCCTGCCGCTTTTTGCAGCTCACTGTTTTCTGTGTACTTTTTGGGTTCTGGTGCTATGGGTTAGAGATTCCCGCTTTTGATTTATACTCCACTTCAGGGGGGTCCAACTGGCCATTGCAGTATCCTTCTGGTGCTGCCACCCATGGGCACCCCATCCACTTTCTCAAGTTTCTACCACATTCCTTACCAGTTAGATCGTGCTAGAGCTGATTCCTCTGTCTCTGAGATTACAAGGATCCTCTCCTGCCATTATTCGGTTTTTTGTTCCAGGTGATTTCTTTGCACTTTAGTTGTAATCCCAGGTTGTTCCTGGGAGGAGGTCAGTGTGACTTCCACTCACTCCTCCGACTTCTTGATTCTATCTTGTGTTGCATTTAATATTGGCTTCCTAAAGTGTGTGAGATGGTATCTCACTTAGGTTTTGACTTACATTACTCTACCTGTTACTCATGTTGACCATCTTCTCAGATATGTGATGGCAGTTCATAAACATTCCACATGAAAATGTCAGTTACATAAGAGATAAATGTCACCTACAGGATGCCACTGTGTCACGGGTTCCTGTTTCCTCAAGTGGCAGAGTACTTTGTTAAAAGGTTGGATTTTATGTTAGAGAAGTATTAACCAATAAGAAAGCTTGAAACTACCTCTGCTTTATAAACAAGAGCAGGGAAGAAGATGGGAAGGGAGAAAGAGAAGGTGAACCCTTGCCTCAGGTGACGTGGCTGGGAATTTCAAGAAATAGGACATCAGGGAGCTCCTCCCTCTGCAAGCCTGGGCTTTCACCATGCGGTGGTACCCCATTGACAGCAATGGTGATGGAAATGGGAATCCACCGAGCACCTTGTGGTGGGAACTTGCGTGGATTCTGTCTACCTGGGAGACTCTGAGTGCACCATGCAAGGGAGGGAGTGGCCCCAGTGTTACTAGACTAGAATATATGACTGATTTAGGGGCCATGAGACAGTTCCAGCTTGGAGCAGCGGTCTGCTTGGTACACCCACATGTAACTTTGGCAGGTCCTCTATTCTCCGGAAGGACTGAGGGATGAGAACCACTGAGAGTCAACACTGTGTGGCTTGAGGAAGAGAACAAGTATTGGCCACCTGGTGCACTTAGGCAGCGCCCCACCCATACCCTATCCTAATCCTGCACTCAGTGAAGTCACTAAGGTACTGGGGATATTTTGCCCTCTGGTCCCTGTTGGATAGGAAAAGGTGAAAGGATTATTGGGCCCTTTGGAGCCTGGGATTGGCTGGGGAGATTAGATTGTCAAGTGGTTGTGAAGTTTTAATAATCTCCTTCAGCTCAGTTAGGTGATTTAGAAGTGCCAACAAGCCACACAGAGCTGGCTTTCCACTGTGAAACGTTCATGCTTCCATTCTGGAGTCAGATGGGAATGTCTGGGCTCTGTGGCTGCAGTAAGTGGGAGCACAGCCAGGGTCCCTTATGAGTTTAGCCCCTGCAGCAACAGGGGGAAAAAGATAAGTGCCCCTGACAGAACAAGGATGTGTTGACCCTGGGCCCCGCAAAGACTTTAGCGGCACGTGTCTGTGACACTCCAAATTGAACCTGGCTCACTTTATCTGATGCACAACCATGTCACAGGTGATGCCACAGCTTCTCCATTGTACTGAGGGTCCTGAGTTCCCAGGTGTATATAGCCCTGGAGTGTGGGTACTACTAGATAAATATATGCATTCTTGATCTCATTGGAATAAATGAGATCCTATAACTTCACTGAGTGTGCCCCACTCTGACCTGGATTACTGCCATCAAAGGAGCCAGGGCCAGTTCAGAGGGAACTGGCCTAGGTGCTCACTGTTACCAGATGAGGCCTCTTGGACATGTCCAACACTGACAACTTGGGGGTGTTCAGTGTTCCTGAACACAAGAGTAATCAAAGGATCAAAAGCAATTGGAAGTGTGCGTTGGGTCCCTGTTTGATTTCCTTTTTCTGTAATAGTTTTTCTCAAGGAACCTCTCTGGGTTCCTGATTCTCTGCCCACCACTGGTATCTCTGAGTTAGAAAAGTCTGTTGTAAAGGAAGAAAATATTCTCATGTGGACAAAAAGCAGAATCTCTTTTAGACACTCTTGTGCCCAATCCCAGTGAATCATGAAACCTTGGACCCACATTGACTGAACCTAGGACAGATGAAAAGCTCATGTGGGACAATGTCTTCTCCTATTGGGCCTCAGTGAGACCTTAACGGGAGTCAGGAGAAACCTTCACAAAGGTGTGGATGAGGGCATTGGGTCTTCGAGTTCTATACCCAGCTTCCTGCAGTGCCCAGTCCCCTGGATATCACTGTCCCCCCAACACATGAGGGAAAATACGAGGTCTCAGTCTGAATCATCACCAGGGATGACATGAAGGACCACCTTCCCACCCACAGCCATTCCCGGCTCAGCTGGAAAATTCCAGGTGACACTGTGAGGCTGCCATGAAGGTCTTCAGGCAGTAATGTTCTTTCTCCTCCTGTGGGTTCCACTGGGGCCGGTTCAGGTTTTAGACCTTATTTGCAGGCAGAGATCCCACAGCTTTACCCATGGGGGATCTATCGAGAGCACACCAGGGCCTGAAGGAACCTGTCGATGCCATGGACACAGCTGGTGATGCTGTTCTGTCCTGTTCCATGTGTCACCCTCAGCCCATGCGCTGTAGCAGCTTGGGAGACTGCCTCCCCATGGCCCTTCTCTCAGTGACTCCCAGCATGGTCTAGTGCTCAGCAGTGGTCAGTGGCCCCACACCAATTAGCTTGCTTGCAGGAACTCTTGATTTTGCTGAGAAGTGGTTATGTGCCCTGTCCCCGCCATGGAGGCACCTGTGACTGGGAGGAGAGCACATGTGTTGTCAAGTCCAGAGGGTAAGACCGGAGGTCTGAGGACATATTGGCTGATAATGTAACTAGCTGAGTGTTGCACCAGAAAGAGCCAGAAGAGACATAGGTGCATATCATGCATGCAGTAGTGTCACCAAGCAGAAACTCTCCCCTAGGACTCCTTGTTTGCAGAAGCCATGTGTTGTCAGTCACCTCTCTCTGCTGAGTAATACCTGGAGTTTTGTAGAAAGAAGAGCTTCCATCCACCCACCTGGGCCATCCACTCACCTTGGGAATTGAGTACCTCTTACTCCACAACCTGCAGAGATGCTCCCTTGCCTCACTGGGCTCAGCTTCAAGGCACCCTCATCTACAAGCACAATACAAACCCAGGCCTGTTTACTTTCAACAGAAGGTCTCTGAGGCAGAGGAGTTTCCCTTGCACCCATGATACATTCAGGCTCAACCAGCAGCCTGGGGCTGGGAGCCAGATGATGTGTATCTGACTCATAAGCACCTGCCATGGGACCCTAGGAACATGGGGACCGCTGCTGCCCTTGTTCTCTAGAAGTTTAGTGGATTATGTTGATCCCGGGCTTCGTATCAATGAATGATACTCAGGCAATGCCAGGTGTGACTTCCTGTTTTAATGCAACCACACACTGGGGGCTGCAGAGCCTGCTGAATCCAGCGAAACAAGGGGAATGTTGATCTCCTTCCTCCTCTGCTTTCCTGTACTCGGTCACTTATGGGGTCAACGTCTGGGAGACCTGAAGGTGCACAGCAGTATTCACAGAGACTTGGAGTCATTAATCTGGTTGATTCTTCTCCCCCACCCCGATGTCCTGCCCAAAGTGAATTTCAGGAGTGCAGCTCCAAGGAGGTGCAGCCCTGGCAGACCTGCTCCCTCCCATGTGCCACCTCAGAGGACAGTGTCTCCAGCACCAGTGCTGCTTGGATATGGCTCAGGCAGTCCCCAGAGAGAGGACTACCATGGCTTGGAGGAACATGCTGCAGGTCCAAGTGATAAAGTGATTTCATACATCTTCTAAAGTTTGGTCAGTCATTGCCCCAGTCACGTCCAGGAGCCAGTTATCCCTGCAGCTGAGCTTCTTGAGCACTGAGGACACAGCTGTGTGTTACTGTGTTATAGGCCCAATGAGAGGACATCAGTGTGAGCCAGGAGAAGAACCTTCCTCTAGAAGACAGGAGGGTGGGGTTGCAGGGGGCATCCTGAACTCTAGGGACTGGCATGACCCAGTGATGAGAGCACCCACTACAGGATCCACTGCCAGGGAGGCTAACCCATGACTTACCATGTAGTCTCAGGTTTCCCCTTCACATGATACTTATTTCCTCATCTTCACCAGAGTCAGGATTGGGACACCCTCAGGACAGACAATTCAGCAGGAGACAGCAGTTCCCATGGCTCACTTTTCATCAGATGGCAGAACAGTGGTCATTCCTGTTGGGACAGAAAGGCCTGATAATGGGGGTGGTCCTAGGCCCATCCCCCTACATGCAGCACAGGTGGTTTTGGCCCCTGTGCTAATCAGAGGGGCTCCCACCCTAAGCAGCCTCACTCATAGAATCTCATACCAGGGGATCAGATAGATCTCAGTTCTGACATGTTCGTGGTCTCAAGGCAGCCAGGAAGGCATCTCCAGTAGGTGTTAAATGGCATCTGACATCTGGGCCACACACCTGGAACAGGGTTTGTTGTGGACAGAGGATGAAGGCCAGTGAGCTCTCTCATGTTGGGCAGGGACTTGGGTAGATTTGCTGTCCCATCAGGGGTAAAGAACCGATAGCCCTGGCTTTCTTATCAGCATGTCCAGATGAGGACAGGCATGGGTAAATAAGGTGAGGTTTGAAACCTCTCAGATGTCCAGCATCAAAACCTGTGTTCTGACTCCTAAGTCCACTTAATGAGTGCAGTAATAAAATAAATGTAGTTGTGTGTTGATGTGAACAGCAATCCAAGATTGTTAGCAAGCAGTCAAGGACCAGCTGGTGATCACACAGGGGTTTTGGTGGGATGCCTTGTGTGGCAGGTTCCACTGTCCGAGAGGCTTCTCATTGCACCAAAGGTGGTGGGTCAGCTTCCTCCTGCCAAGCATGGCTGCTTATGGAAGTTCAGAGAGTCCTGAATTAGACATTATGCATTGGAGCCATTTTCAAACGTGTGCGGTCGTGTTTGTTCTCTGAGCTGCAAGGTGTGAACCCACAGGCTTCTCTGTAGTTTTCCTGTGGCCTCTGTTGTTTACACACACTCACTAAGGTCTCTTCCATGAGATTCATCAGCCATTTCCCCTGACTCATGCAGCAGATACACTCCTAGTGGTAGATCATGAAGACACTACTGAGGATGAAGTGGGGAAAAGGACCTCTGTGTCTGGTGAGTGGGTGGGATACATGGGCCATGTGATAGTTAATTTAGAGGTCTGCTTGAGAGAAAATGTGCCCCCCCCCATATTATCTGAGGCTTCTCCTCATATCTGACATCAATGGACTATTTGAACCAGATTGCCCTTCACAATGTGGGGCGGACCTGCCTGACCATTGTTGGCCTGCAGTGGATCGATGTGACAATCGTGCATACTGGACTTGAGACTGGGGCATCTGCATGAACTTTGGTCCTGCCTCCAGCACCCAGGTCACAGAAGCTACTTCTGCATCTCAGGCCTGATTCCTTGGACTGGAATTCAATTTGAAACTCCTCTGTGACTCTCACATCCCTCTTTCTCGTCCATTTCTCCTGTACATATTTTCTGTCTCCATCTTTTATTTCCATAGAGCCCTGGTGCAGTGGCAGGATGTGTGTCCCTGTCCCAGGAACACCACGATGAGACAGGTGTGACCTGGAGTGTGGCCTGGTCCCCATGAGGCACGGGGACTCATCAGCCCTACCCCAGTCACGCACTTCTGTTTCCTTTTTCCAGGAAGATTGGAATCTGGGAAGAGGGAGAGACTGGAGCAGGAGTCCAAGGCACAGCGGTGCCTGAGCTGAGAACAGTGTGCAAGGTGGATGTGTGGGGACAAAGGCAGTGGGAAAGTCATGTCCTGAGAGTGTGCTGGTCATTTCAAGTAATGAGTGTCTCTTTTAGGGAATTGTGATATGAGTGATGTTTCATTATAGCCAGCACTCTCTGACGCTTGTGGTCAACAGGATGATGAGTGGGGATGTACGATGGTCCCAGATTCTGACTTTACAGAGTACCAGGCCATTCAGATTGGACCCTCTGTTCTGGGGAGAAATATATCCCCATGAACTTCCTCTTTGCAGTGTCCTCTGAATAGGTAACCAGATTTCCTGCTGGTCTTGCCTGGAGTGGGAGGCAAAAAAAAATTACAGGACCTTCAACACGGTCACTTATCTGACTCTCATTATCTCTAAAGATCATTGAAAAACTGGGACATAGAGACACCCAGGTGCTCCCCTGAAATGCGTCTCTCCTGTGCAACTTCTGGGTTCACCTTCACTAGCAATGGAATGAACTGGTTCCACCAGGCTCCTGGGAAGTGGCTGGAGTGGTTGGCAGTTATATGGTATGATGGTAGTCAGAAATACTATGCAGAATTTATGAAAAGTCAATTCACTATCTCCAGAGACAAAGCAAAGAATATGCTGTACCTGAAAATGAGTATCCTGAGAACCAAGGACACAGATGTGTATTACTGCGTGGGACATAGTGAGAGGAAGTCAGGGTGAGCACGAACACAGACATCCCTGTGGGAGACAGAAAGGCTGGACCACAGAGAGTACAAAGGCATGACTGAGGGCTCAGAACACAGTGTTTGATTTTAGTATAGGATTTTCCTTTATCTTGATCTTGAGTATTAAACAATGCTAATTTGTTTTCACAGGAGAATGTGTGTTGTCCGTTTACTGAAATGATAGAGATTTATGATTCATCAGATATTTGTGAATGCTCATTCAAAGGATATTTGCTCGATGTAAGTCTCAATTGCTCAAATACATTACAATCACAAGATTAACCTAGGAGATAAATATGCAATGATTTAAATGAAGCAATGGAAGACCTAACTGATGCATGCTTGAAAAATCCAGCACAGACAGAAACCCTGGGGAAATGGGGACTTCATCAGTGCTCTGCTAGGTAGAGCCACCTGTGACATTCCCCAGATAGCAAAATCAAACAGATGCTCTTGTTTGCCACTGGAACTAAGCAAGAATTCAGTGCCTGCTCTTCCATGACCAACTCAACAGACCATATTTGAAAGGGAGTTGCAGTAATGACAGCAGTTTTAGAGTTCTCACCTCTGATGCCTTTATCAGTGGGTTTAGCCACTAATATTCAGACTCAGACATGAATAAATGTGTATCTTTTACTTGCACTGATGCAGGCTGGAGTGTATGAGGTTGTGCTGTGATTTTAAAACAGAAATTTACCAACATGGGTGTGCAGGAATGCCTATTGGAGACAACTATATACTGACTCTTATTATCTGAAGAACATGAAATAATTTGGAACCTAAAATATACATAAAGTGTTGGCCAGAAGCACAGGTACTTCCTTTAGGACAGCTGTGCCCAGAACAGTTCTGTATTTAAATGGAATATTCTGCACAGTAGCATGCTATCTGACTAATTCTAAGGGCTGGTCCTCCAGTCCTTGATCAGAGATCCTCTAATTCTCTTTGGCTGACTCGAGGACATTGAGCTTTGTCAGTTCCTAGTCTCACATGGCTACTGGTTCTTGAACATCACTCAAGTGAACATCAACTTACTGCTTAGGTTGTGGGTGACCTTTTTATGTGGATATATAGTCTCTTGTCTTGGAGGCCACCACACTTTGAAAGCTGTAAAATACTGGGGCATAAGGTAAGAAAGAAACAACTCAGTCAAGTGAGTCATGGGCTCTTTTTCCTGATGGGCAGAAACAGCTCCAATGATTGACTTTGAGTGACACCTGGGTGTTGCCCAGTGCCCTGTCCATAAGTCAAGAAGACAGCTGCAGAAACCTGGTTATTATAGAGATGGCCATATTGGTCCTGAGCATACAGAAATTGCTAGGGATGTCATGGGCAATAGGGCCTGTCATGTCCCATTAGAAGGAACTCCCAGGACACAAGACCATCAAGTGGACTTCTTGTTGTCCTTGTTGATGAGGACACATGTGGCCCTGTGGTGAAGGGACATAAGTAGCTTTTTCAAGGCAGTTATTGTCTCAATGTCCATATATTCTCATTGTACCCAACGAGGAGCCAAGTGGCAGCAAACACTTTCTCATCTGCCAGTCACAGAAACCACTGCTGGTCATGGGATTGATGTCTTTGGGGTATGGCCCACATGACTGTGTACATATCAGGTCATGAGCTGTGGCTCAAGGTTGCTGTGAATTGGTCCTGAAAGGAACAGGTACTTCTTTTTTTCTCTGTCACAGGCTCCATGGAATATGCTGTTGCTCAATGGCTGTGAAAGGAATTCAATGCAGACATTACGTCATCATGGACAGCTACATTACATGTTCACATGTTGAGGGAGACACTTTTTATTCCATAGCATGTAGCAAAGAGCAGAAAGGCACCACATCATATGGACTTACTGTGTTGCATACCATCTTCACAGCCTTGATTTGTAGGGAATTGAAATGCTTTATTGAAATCTGTGTTGCATGCACACAAGGAGAACAAGAAATGAAGGCTGGTTTACAGGATTCATGAGCATGTGCTCACACTCACCATGAAGGGTGCAAAGATGCTTCCAATGCACAGACTCTGCCACTGACCTGGGGTTTGGGATGGAGGTGTGGATGAGGGTGCAGATGAGACCACACAACTCTCCACATATCATCTCATCACACCTTCTCTTTTTCTACAGGGGTGTAAAACAGTTTTCCCCATGCAGTTATGGTTCAGTTAAGTATGTCTCTCAGAATTTATATCCCAATTCACCCTGGTCTGCTGGTCTAGTGTGGTGCATTGTGCCTTCACCACATGCAGCACAGTAAGGGACACAGAAGAGTCCAGAGCAAGATTACTTAAACATATTTTATTTTGGGAATAAAACTAACATGAAAGGTGTTTTTCACAGGTTAGAAAAGTAAAAGTGGTGGAACACCTATGCATTGAATCTGTATTTGTTCTTCATTTGCATGTTCCAGTGTCATGCACCTGCTACACAGTGAACATGAGCTCTGTCTTCTTTTCATACAAGTCACATTTGCTCTGCTCTTTTCTCCCTCAGGGCCTCATTTCACCAGGGCAGAGAGGGGACTTCACTCAGTCAGGGCTGTGTGGCTCACCCTGAGCCAGAGACCAAGAACAAGGTCAGACCCTTCCTGGTGTGGGCCATGGTGCTCTCCATTTCATGGTGCCCTTGTCTAGTAGTAATTCCATCCTGGCACTAAGGACCTTTGTGGATGATGGGGATTTCACAAAGTGAGCATGAAGCACAGCTCAGCAAGATAAGCTTGACCTCACCGCAAGATCCACAGTATGTCTGAGCACTGTGGTTCTGTGACCCGCTTTGCGTTTTCATTAGAAACAAAAGGCAGAGAGGATTAGCCATTTAGACCAGCGAGAGTGTGTCTGGAACTTATGAAAACCCTAAGAATGGATGGTTCTACGCATGGAAGCAAACATCTCTGGGCTCTTGTGAAAGCAGAGTCTGCCACCAGGTCTGAGATTGTCCTGACAGCAGCTGTCTTCTTTATATGCCTTGGTTTTGATCCCTCCCTCAGGCACCAGCCTCCAGAGCCACTGACACACCACTGATCCCCCATCCCTTGCAATCACCTTTAACCACAGCCAGGACTCCAGCACCTCCACAGGCTGCTCATAATGACATAATCTCCATGGGAATAGATCTGGAACTCTCCTGGATGAAGGATTTGCAGCCCTTTTCTTGAAAAAAAAAAAAAAACAACAACAACAACAACAAACTTTGGGTTAGGTTATTCCGCTTGTCCTGAGGACAAAGATGCCTTTAGTACCCACTCAGTAAGGAGCTGAGTACACACAGATGAGTGCACGACAACTCTCATCTCCTTGGACCCTCTGTCTTGGTCAGTGGACGCTGCTGACATATCAGGATGAGGCTGTCAGGGACCCATAGACACAAGGGTGCTGTCCCCATGACAGGACTTACATCCCAGGAGTTAAGTAGTTTGGTAGAGTGAGCATTGTCTTTCAGTGACAACTACCTGGAACTCAACTTCTGCAGCCAGCCTCTTGTTCCTTTGAAAGAGGAACAATGACATCTTCCCCTCTACAAAAGTGGCCCTGTGACCAGAGCCTGGCAGCACAGAGTCTGTGCTCTCAATCACACAATCTTGAATACATTTACTGCACTAGGACATGAAAGGGAGGGTGTGTGCCTCTGTTCAAGATGTCTGACTGTTCCCTCTGTGAGCATTTTCTCTGGAACAAATGCTATTCATTGATGGTGCTCCAATAGGGCCGTCTCCAGTAACAGTAGAACTTTTAAAATAATTTCTATGTTCTTACCGTGAATGAAGACTATGCAGCTCTTATGTGCACATGCTGGAGTTGATGCCCTGTTTGCTTTCTTTGTGTCGTGGTGAGAATTCCAAGTAAGATCTGCCCTTGGACCAAACCAAAACACATGCTTAATGTTTACTGCAGGTGCATTGATGGACAGCCCACCTCTGGTACCTAACCACCCTGCATAGCAGGCTCTGACAAGGGGTGAAGGTGAAGGGTGTTTAAGAGAAAGGGAGGGATGCAGGTACAAGATTAGAAGACATATCAATCATTGCATACAAGCTATGATATTCTTTAGCTGCTCACAGAGGTGTGAATTCTAAAGATCATCTACAAGTTTTAATCCTTTATTTACGATACATATTTTGTTAGCTGTGCAAACAGTTGAAATGCAGTGTTAAAGGCACAGTGTGAAGCTGACCCTGCTGAGTCTAAACCTACCAGGTGTTGTGCAAGAAGAGGTGTCACGTAGTTTCTCTGGAATGGCTGCCTGCACTGTATTTTAACACGACTCCTCTCCTCTCACCTTCTCACAGTAAGAACTTTTTACATGTGATGTGTCCACCACAAATCTTTAAATGTGCAATGCATTTTGAGTCATTCAGTGTCTAGTTATACAGCAGACCCTAAGCCCTGACTCTGTTTTATGGTGGGAACTTACAGCCATGGAACCAGCATCCCAAGTTCTACCTCCAGTGCTGCAAGAACCATCCTGGCACCTGTGTCCATGGGATGCACTGACTCAGAGATCTCATCACAAAGTGCTGGTCCTTCCTGATGGCATGGTGCATATATTGGTGTCATATATTTACTGAAGTAATGAAGTTTTATTTGATTTTTCATATTACTGTGAAGAGTATCTTAGAAAGGATTTTTACTTGATGCATTCTCCAGGTGCGATGATACATTATGGCAACATCTACATAGAAGAGAAACATGTAGAACCTGCAGTGACTTGTGGCACACATAGCTGACACTTTTCTGAGAATCACAGCACAGGTCTAATGACCTGGGTAAATACAACTTTTCTCAGTGTTCTCCTAGGTAAGATTTCCCTCTGACCTTTCCCAGACAGTGACAGCTGAAAGAGACCCTCTCATGTTTCTGGAAGTAAGCAAGACCTCAGTGTCTGAGAAGAGGCTGATTTTCAAGGACATGAAGTCTGCATGGGAAATAGCACCACAGCTCTTCCATAACAAAACCTAGAGAAGATCTCCTTTGACAGGGAGCACCCCTGGTCATGGGCAGCGGGGTTTGCACTTCCACTGCACCACCTTGATCAGTGTTGGAAGGTCCATGAAGGTGGAGTTAGAGATAGAGAGACAGGAGGAGGTGTTGGCCCCTTCAGTCACTGACAGGTGCAGCTGTGGGTCACTGAGCAGTGATTCTGTCTCCACGTGGGATGCAGGGTCTGAAGTCCTCGTGTCAGGTCGTAGAATGGAAGGTAAGTATCAAAATGGATAATCAAGAACGGATGAAAAAACAGAGAATCCCTAACGGATCTGACCTCACTCACCTCGGAAATCACACTCAGGCTGTGTATCCACATGATAGCACTGCCCGTATGATAGGAACAGGGGAAATGGAGACCTGTAGTTTATTATCTTGGAAAAATTATCACTCATGTGTGTGCATGCGTGTGTGTGTGTGTGTGTGTGTGTGTGTGTGTGTGTGTGTGTGTGTCTGTGGTATTGAAAAGTAGAGGTTCACTGTGATTAGGGCCATATGAAGGGATACTCAGGAGAGACCAGAGGTACCTCAGCACATCAAAGCCTCTAAAACCCTGAGAGTTTCTGGACTCAGAGGTGTTGGCTGTGTCAGTGTATCTGGAAGCTCCAGGTAGAGGGATCCTTGTTGGATCATAGAGCCCCGGTTTTATGGCTCTGTGCAGAGCCACTGGAGTTCAGGAAGGCCAGATCTCTGTGCCTAGAGTGGTCAAAGCACATGGTGTCCCTGACAGAGCATTCTAAAGTCAAGGTATAGCATTTAATATTGGAATAGAGCTGTGGAGATACCCATGCCATGTGAGTCCTGACAAAACCCTCCCCTGAAGGCAACAGGCTGGGTGGCAGGCGACACATGGAACCCATGAGCTCCAGGGTGCTGCCCACGGAGCAGGTGCCGAGGGCTCTGTGGTGGGATTTCCTGTGATGTCCTGGCCTCCCTTTTTTCATGAAAACATCTAAAAT
Organism: Pteronotus mesoamericanus; assembly: GCF_021234165.1. NCBI lineage: Eukaryota > Metazoa > Chordata > Mammalia > Chiroptera > Mormoopidae > Pteronotus > Pteronotus mesoamericanus. Next base: position 57,713 of record NW_026555058.1, on the reverse strand, counting down.
AAGAATTGGACATGAAGTGACTTTAAGTACCCAATTCCATCAGAACTTTTACCAAACTCAAGAAGACATGAGAACCACAGTCAATAGGTTTTTTGTGTGTGTGTCTTCTTTTTATCTGAATTTTTAGGAGCTGAACTAAGGGATGGTATTAACTCACTCGGTGCAGCATTTTGGTGACACACTGACCCAGGGATATGACGTGCAGTAATCAAGACCAGACTGATCCAGGTGGGCTTTATGTCATTGAAAGGTAGAATCACAAAGTGGAGCAGGTCCTTTGTGGGCTAAGTTGGTGGAGCTATGTCTGCATAGAACTCAGGGTCCTGACATGAGACACATGCCCTGTAACACAGATTAGGGTTTTGTCCAGTAGACTCCCAATGAGCATGGTACTGATAACCTCTATCTTTTCTAAGGAGGTGCCAATACCTCAGCTATGAACCACTTTGCTTCATGTACATATAAGTGAGGAGAGGTAGACTAGGTTAAGTATTGATCTGTCTGTGTCTGGGAGGGGTTGCAGGGATGGCTTGTATGAGAGCCAGGGGTAGTGGACACCCTTACTTTTTTTAGAGCAGAACCTTGACTCCAGAGACACATCCTGGATCCAGCTTTCCCTGAAGCTGAGCTCCATGACCACTGAGGACACAGCTGTGGGTTACTGTACCATACTCAGTGGGCCAGGAAGATCCATGCCACACAGCAAAATTCCTCTTGAGGGGTTAAGTGTTGTGCTGGACTTCAGTGGGCCCTTAGGACACATGGATGCCAGGGTTCTTCTGCTGAGCAGGGTCAGAGGAAAGCAGAGTAGAGGATTCTTGTTAACTATGTGTGGATGTTACTGTGTGGTTTACCTGCATATCAGTGTTGTGGGTTATTGACTGTGTGCACTGTGTACATTTATGTATGTATGAGTTTATGTGTGTTTCTAAGAGTTTTTCTATTCCTATGAATGGTATGACTTTAATGGAAAGGCAGGGGCTTAATGTATCATTATAGCATTCCCTAACTTTCAAGGAAATGTTCAGCTGCTGGAAAACAGATCTGATAAGACATCTTAGAATACATACCTTTCCATGTTGTCTTTTTAAAATTTCATTCACAAGTTTGGGATCTGCAGGTGTCTTGCCTGGAAATCAGAGCAAAATCTGCAACATTTTGGTTTACATGCTAATGTGAGGCAGACAAACCAGTACATAAATGATATTTTGGGGGGGGGGACTCTTTAGATACCAAGGGAGGCTGGCTTCCAAGCCACGCAGGCCAGTTGTGAGGACGGCATCTGGAATGCATGGGGCTCAGCCTGCAGGTGCTCTGCCCTTGTCTGAAAGGCACAGGTGAGAAGGAGAAGTACAAACACGTGTGGGCTCCCTCAGAGGGTCAGGGGCATTGACAGCCACATTACCTCCTTTTGAACTGAATGTCACAAAATAATGACAGCTTTGGAGTGGGGAAGTGTGCTGTCCAGGGTGGCACTGGTGTCACTAGGCAGACAGTGGACCACAGTCATCCCACCACTCACAGCCACATCCATGGGGAGCAGACCGGGTTAGCAGGGAGGAACCTATCGTAGCCCTGAACCCAATATTTTAGAGAAGAAATGGTTCCCCATAGACTGAGGACAGCTTCAGTCCTCATGTCATGACTGTGCAGACCTGTCAGTAAGTGACCCTAAGGGATCCTATGGCCAATTGTCCATAATTCTGGCACAAGCAACCACACATCCCTAATTCTGGGACAAGTGACCACAGCTCTTGGATTTATTGACCAGGTCTTCTCTGCAGGCCAGTGTATCAGATCCAGGGTGGGCTCTGAAAAGCTTACAAATGTGCAGAGACACCACCCTGCAGTTAAGATGTATTCTGGAGACCTGGTGGGTGACAGGTGTAGTTCATGGCAGCCACAGAACCACTGCATGTGCTGTTGAGACATAACTTTCTACCACCATGGGGATTATCAGATCTCATGTGACCTATATCAACTGTTTCTGCCCCACATATAAGTCCACACCCCAAATCACAAAGACCCTTCTATCAGTGACTGTTGGAATCCAATATGTCCCTGCTACTGAGACAGGTGCCTGATGTTGGTACGCTGTAGGCATCCACACTTAACGTCTAGAGTAAAACCAAATCCATGCGGTCCTTTTGTCATTGTAACTAAGCTTGGATGTGGCTGAAGAGGAGTATAAATGTTAGTTACATTAATTCATAAAACGGATTCACTGGCATCACACAGTTATCCATGGTGGTTGAATCTCCCCCACTCTAAATAATTATGATGCTGATAAAGTATCTTAGATTAATACCTTGGAACATGGAGTAAATTACAGAACCCAGACTTACCAGGAACTGAACACATTCTGACACACTGTTGTACTGAGTATAAACTGAATTGAAACTCATAAGACATCTTCTTATATATCCTAAGTGGTCTGCATAGAGTTCACTGCTGAGAGTGGAGGTTGCACTGGCATTTACTGTAGACATGACCTGGGTAAATACAACTTGTAGTGGGGCCTCTCTTCTTTGTGCCACAGTGTATACGTATGTCCTGTGGCATTGCTGTCTGTCAAGATCTAAGAAACACATGTTCAAACCTTTGGGAATCCTTGACGGGTGGGTTGAGTTTCACAGGCAAGATCTCTAACTTCATCACACATTTCATGCCCCCATAGCACATGTCCATGGTGACTCTGGAGAGAGAACATCTTCCAAAAACCAAGCAGTAACCTTGAGTATGACCAAGGGACCATCCACATGTAAGGATGCCTGGTCACCTTGAGTCATCATAACCAGATCTCAGGGCCAAAATTGTTTCTATCTTTGATGTGGATGGCATGTCTCTGTCCCCCAAACTAAAGTTGTAGAAGAGCCAGCCTGCCATTTGAAGGTCTTCTTCATGGTGCCGCTCCTGCCTGAATAACTATCTCAGAGGAGATACAGCACCATGAGAGATGACCTTGAGAATGCTGGACTGGTGCCAGAATGACCCAGAGCCCAAGGAACAAGAGTGGCATTCTGAGGGTTACAGTAACCACTGCCAGCCTCATGTTCCTGCTTGGGGACAACTGTCAGTAGGAATGAACAGGGGTAGGGTCCTAAGTGAATAAAGATCCAAAATATCTGCTGTAGCCAATGGCTACCAAGTAGATAGTGGCAGAAAACTTACCCTGGGTGGGTAAGCTGAGGGCACTAGGTAGCAGAGACAGAGTGTGGCAGAGGGTGGGGCTGGACAGGAATTCCAGCTGGGAAGTCAGCTTGAGCCTAGACAGGAACTTCACTGAGGAAAAGAGGAGGGTTGGGCTGTAGGGGGCATTCAGGACACCAGGGGGCGATCAGAACACAAGGTGTAATACAGGGCACCAAGGTTTGTTTGTTTGTTTGTTTCAGGAGACCAGGAGCATCAATGCAACTATGTGGAGGAGTCCAGCTGAGAAGCTGGCTCATAGAAGTTGCAGAAGAGCTTTTTTTTGGGGGGGGGTCATTGGTTTCCTATCATTTTATTGTCGTCTGGGGCAATTCCTAGTTCCTTTTATGTGTCCTGTAATTTCCTTACATTCTCTGCTGCAAAAAATTCAGAAGGAAATGGGTTGCAGCTATGGTTCCTTGCTCATCTGGGTCCTCATTGTCACCCTATCCCTGTATGGCCTGCTGTTCCTGGCTCATGAACAAAACATATTAGGGATTCTCACTGTCCCTGAATGAGATTGATCCCTCCACACTCCAGTGCAGTGCTGAGCTAACAGTTCTGAGTCCATGTGATGAGTCACACTGTCCTCCTCACACAGCACAGACCATCCTACGTGAGGATGATCAGCCTGATCCTCTCTGCCCCTTGAGGATCCCTGACCTTTTTGGGGGCAATGAGCCACTTGCCTCTCCCCCGATGGCTGAGTATTGAGGTTCAGGTTTCAAACCCTTCTGTTACACCCATCAGTGTCCTGGATGGAGAAGCACTGAGTCTGGTGACAAAAAAGTTCTCAGTGTGTCCCCAAGATAGAGGCAGGAGGCCAGCACAGAGATCCAGCCCTGTCACAGGGCTACTGGGCAGCAATCTTAACAGGTCCCTGAACACAGTCCCGAGGGAGAGCTCTATGATATGCTCAGTTAATGTGCAAAACCCATGTGGAGCATGAGACCAACTGAACATGGAGCTAATCCCTGCCCACATTCTGCTATTCATCCAGGACCCTGGGTACTCACCCCAACATCACCCTCTGCCTTCTATTCTCCACTCTCACTAAATCTATCCCAGGCATGATGCTCCACGTAGCTGGGGCCCTGCTGTCTCCTCTGCAGCCCTGGTACATTTTGATTTAAATACACCCCCCTGATCCTCTCTTGTTCATCTTCTGTGACCATACCTCCATGAGAGCCCACAGCCAATTACACTCAGGTGACCTGAAGCTGGCCTTGGCCACCCTCTGAGCTGATGTGTAGCACACACATGTGATTTCAGGTCACACAGAATCTACTGCAAGGAAGACCTGTGTCACCTGATGAGTGATCTCACAGCACCTGAAACAGCTCACACATGTGCTGAGAGCTCCTCCAGGTGGCCCATGAGCTGAAGAACATCATGGTGGACAAATTCATGGCAAGATGGGCTCAGACAGCAATCAGAGAAGGGCTGGATGAGCTGCTCACTGGCAACGTTACTAACGTCCCCCATGACCAGAGGCCACATATAAAGGGAGCTAGCTGTTAATTCTAAAATTGCAGGAACAGGCTTGAAGCAGGGATAATAAAGGAACCCACAGAATAAAAACCACTTAGGATACATTTCATAAGGAGCAGACGAAATGACATAAGTATCGCACCTAAGAAGTTGCCCAGAAGACAAAGAGTGTGAATTGAGTGAATATAAGGCTTACAACAAACAACTGGAAAGAGTTTATGTCTTTTCTATTTACCACTCTCTGGAAGTATCAATTAAATTTATTGTACAATTACAGCATCAAAACACACACACACACACACACACACACACACACACACACAACTGCAAATATCACTCCCACTAGATTTGCTCATTCTAGTGTTTGGTCTCACCAATCAACTCTAACTTATGCTACTACTTTTATAACATGCTGTGATGTCAAATTCAACCGATGTTCTCTTTTGTCTCATTCCATATCGCGTCTTCCTTTTCTTTGTCCTCCCTGGTCACATTCACATTTTTAAAATGATTTCTTGGGTTTGGTTCTTCAGGCATCTCTACTTTACATTTCCATCACACAATTTATTGTTTGTGCCAAGCTCATGTGATACATTACTACCCATTGAGAAGATGGACCACAGCTTATTATCCTGAAACACATATGGGCTCTTTCCAAATTTTGGCAAGTATGAATGAATCTGCAGGTTTCTATGTGGATATAATTGTTATTCTCTTTTTGGTAAATACTAAGGAGTATGACTGTTGGATCCTGTGGTGAGAGTATCTTCAGTTCTATCAGAAACCACTGCACTGTCAGCCAACATGGTGGCGACACTGTGCACTCCCATCCATGATGTCTGAGCATAGAAGCTGCTAGCTATCTCGTGCACCCCAAGTCTTACCATAAAGAATGTAGGTCTCTACTCTACGTCCTGTTGTCCCCTGTGCCTACTCTATTTCAACATCATGTAATCTTAGTTACTGTAGGTTTTGGTGAATCTTTGTCCCCAAAAGAGACAAAGATTTGGTGCATCACTGTAAATGTGCTCTTCCACATGTTTTACTGTTCCAGATTTTTTGTATTTTCACAAAAATCTTAGAAGCAGATTGTTTATATCAAAAACCTGTTGGGGTTTTAACTGAGATTGAATTGAAACTGTAAGTGTTATTGAGGGACAACTGGCATCTTAACTATATTGAATTTCCTATTCACAATCACAGTGTATGGTCTATTTCTGCCTTTATCATATTCTCTGAGCATCGTTTATAACTGTTAGTGGATAGATCTTGTGCATCAAATTTCGGATTTATCCCAAGGTGTTTCCTCTTTGTTTTTATATTTGCAATTGTTTTTTCATATCAAAATTGAATTTCCTGTTGTTTTGTGCTTGTATACTAGTTAGAAGGGGACTAGCAAGAGCAAGTCCCCTTCATCTCAGCAGAGCCTGTCCTCTGCAAATCATCCTGGACCTTCCTGTGGGCTCAGAATGTGCAACAAAGAAAACAGGGTAACTGGGAATGAAGAGCTCACATGGGACAGAGTATCCTCTTACTGGGCCTCAGTGAGACCTTAGAATGAGTTAGGAAAAACCCTCACACAGGCTTGGATGAGAACATTGGATCTTCCATTTTGAGGCAAAGCTTCCTGCAGTGCAGGTGGCACCTCTGTGCTCAGCCCCATTGGATATCATCGTCCCACCACACATGGTGGGGAAGGTGGGGTTTGTTACGATCCCCACAAGTATGAGCTCAGAAATTAGAGTTTGATCACACACTCTTTATTATTTGGCCAAGTTTTACCTGCGCAGGGGCCACCTTTCCCTCGAAAGGAAAAAGGTGCGCGCTGTAAGGGGACACGGGTTTTTATAAGCAGAGCAAGCAAGCAAGATACAAGGGCAAGAAGTGGCAGTTAGCAATAGGCAGCTTCTTTCTTTTTTTTTTTTTTTTTTTTTTTTTTGCTGATTAGGTTCAAGGCTGTTACTGGGCCCCCTACTCTTTCTCTGGTCAGGATGTTTGTCTGAGGCAAGGCTCAACCCTCGCCCTATGCCTCCTCCTCATTCTTGTCGACTCTGGCCCAGCTGCATGGGGGCTGCACCCTGATATGTTTTTCTTGGTATTTGTTTCTCCCTTATCCTCAGCTCTGACCCTGCTTTTTTTGGGGGGGCTATTTGTCTGAGTCAAGGCTCAGCCATTGTCCTATCTTGTTACTAAGGGGGGGGCTCTAATTCTTCCCTTCATCTTGGGGTATTGTTTGTTCTAGTTTCTTGTTTCGGCCCAGGCTTGACCTAGTGTTAAAGTTTGGCCCCTTAATTCCCCCCTTTTTCTTGTTCATCCTTTGTCAAACCCTTGACTCAGTGTCTTCTGTGGTTAGTAGAGTATAGGGCTGGGACAGTACCATCAGTTTCACAACCTCTATACGGTCCCGCACAAATGCTATGAGCTTATTCAATATTATTGGGCCAAACAATAGGATTAGCAGGAGGATTAGGACTGGCCCAGCTAAGGCCGACACTAGGGTAGTCAGCCAGGGTGAAGCTTTAAACATGGAGGCTTACCAGGAGGAATCACCTTCCTCACTATCCCTTTCTTTTAACCTATGAGTCAAAATTTTGATGTTTTCCCTTATCACTCCCGAGTGGTTGGCATAAAAGCAGCATTCTTCTCCTAAAGCAGCACAAAGCCCTCCCTGCTTCAAAAACAGAAGATCTAATCCTCGCCTATTTTGGAGGGCTACTTCTGCTAGCGAGTCTACTTGCTTCTCTAGATATATTACCTGCTCTTGTCGTAGGGACACATCCTTAGAGAAAGTTTGTGACAGCTGTCATAGACTCATTTCTCCCTGCACAAGGGCACCTGCCCCTAGGGCAGCAGAGCCTACTATTCCGATTGTAGCTACGATGGGGACAAGCAGGGGGACCCTCTTAACTCGAGGGGAGGGTTGTGGCAGGAAGTTAGAATCTCCCCCATATAGATAAACTTGGGGAATGATATAGGCACTAACACAAATATCAGGGTCTATGGGGGCTATGCATTTCATGACTCCTCTTGTACAAGCAAACCATAGCCCTTCCTGAGCCTTTAGAATCTCAGGTTCCTCCTCTTGTATGGGGGTCTGCTTCTGCATATATATATAGCTGGTACAATAATTAAACTATCCTCTCGCCCCATGTTTGGTTCTTGGCAAGTACAGTTCCATCCCTCGTTCTTATTAACACCCATTCCTGGAGTTCATACCCGCTCGTTTCCCAATTTAATCCAATCAATATTAAGAGCGGGTAAAAGAGAGCCGGAGAGGCTTTCCTGGGTCCTGTCGAACTCTCCATGGTTTTTCTTCACTGGGGTCCTGAGCTGGCTTAACGTGGGAGAGGTGTATCCAGTAGGGTTTCTCAGCCACCCGAACGGCAGTCGGGGTGCTTATCAGTACCTGGAATGGCCCGATCCACCTGGGTTCAAGGCTTCCTCGCCGGCGGTTCAGGATCCATACCCATTGACCGGGGTTCAGTGTCCTTAGTTCGCCAGCACCGCCTCTTTCATTTGCCTCCTTTTCCTCCCTTCGTAGGCTCCGGACTTCCTCTCTGAGGGCCTGCAGTGCCTGTAAGGACTTTAGAAAGTTATGATTAGAGGCCTCCATCTCCTCTCTAGTCAGCTTGGGCACTAGTGGCACAGGCTGCCCGTACATGATTTCATAAGGCGTCCACCCTCCTGTGTACGGGGTACATCGAGCCCTAAATAAGGTGAAGGGGAGCAATTCTACCCAGTTCTCCCCGAGCTCCTCCATTAATTTAATTAATGTTTCCTTCAAGGTCCGATTCATTCTCTCTACCTGCCCTGAGCTTTGGGGTCTATACACACAGTGCAATTTCCAGGTTATGCCCAGTCTCCCAGCTAGGTTTTGGGATATTTGGGATACAAAGGCAGGCCCGTTATCTGATCCAATCGCCACAGGAATGCCATATCTGGGAATCATTTCTCGGACTACATGGGTTAGCACTCCCTTGGGCAGGTAAAGCCTGTCATCCGGGAGCACCATCCAACCTCCTTTGTCTACCTTTCCCCCTAGCCTCCTCCCTGTACTTCCTCTCCCTTACTATAGGTAGGCGGGGAAGGTAGCACTGGGGTAGGCACCATGGGGAGTACTCCTGCAGCCTCCTCTCCCGCCGCCTCTTTGGCCGCCAGGTCAGCCAGGGCGTTACCCCTCGCCACGGGGTCACTTCCTCTCTGGTGCCCTCGGCAGTGAATGATGGCTACCTTCTTGGGCATCCACAGTGCATCCAGCAGCTCTAGGATTTCCTGGCGATTCTTGATTTCCTTACCTCCAGCCGTCAGTAGCCCGCGCTCCCGGTAGATGGCCCCATGCACATGGGCTGTTGCAAAAGCATACCTGCTGTCCGTGTAAATGTTGACCGTCCTTCCCTCGGCCATCCGGAGGGCTTGGGTGAGTGCGACCAACTCTGCTCTCTGGGCCGATGTCCCCTTGGGCAGAGCTTGTTTCCACACTACTTCATCCGCCGTCGTCACTGCCGCTCCAGCATACCTGTGTCCATTACTTACAAAACTGCTCCCATCCGTGAACCAAGTCAGATCAGCACCTTCATAGGCCTGGTCCCGCAGGTCAGGCCGTGCTCTGGCTACCGTTTCCAGGACATGGGAGCAGCAATGAGTCACTCCCAATTCGGGGACTGGTAGCAAGGTGGCCGGGTTCAGGGCAGTCGTCTTAAGGAATCTGACAGCCAGGGGGTTCAGGAGCTGTGCCTGATATTGGGTCAGTCGTGCGTTGGTCAACCAACGACCAGGCGGTGCATGGAGTACTTGCTCGACATAGTGTTCCCCGACTGCTTGGATGTCTTGCCCCAAGGTTAGCTTACTCGCCTCCTTCACCAGGACTGAGGTAGCCGCTATGGCCCTCAGGCAGGCTGGCCATCCTGATGCCACCGGGTCTAATTTCTTTGACAGGTAGGCCACTGGTCTTTTCCAAGGGCCCAGGGTTTGGCTCAACACTCCTAAGGCCATTCCTTGTTTTTCTGCCACATAGAGGAGGAACGGTTTGGCTGGATCGGGCAAGGCCAATGCCGGGGCCGAGACAAGAGCTTCCTTCAGGGCCCGAAATGCCTCCCGCCCCTCCTCAGTCCAGGCAAACTCAGTCTCTTTCCCCTTTGTCATGTTGTAGAGGGGCTGTGCAAGCCTGGCGTACCCCAGGATCCAGAGCCTACAGTATCCCATGGCTCCTAGAAATTCTCTCACCTGCCGTTTGGTGATTGGCTCTGGTATCCCTAGGATAGTCTGGACCCTTAGCTCAGATAAGGTTCTTAATCCTCCGCTCAGGTCATACCCGAGGTAGCTTACCTTGGTAGACACGATTTGTGCCTTCTTGGCTGAGACCCTGTATCCCAGCCTCTAGAGTTCCCTCAACAAGTCCTCTGTTGCTTGTTCGCAATCACTGGCGTGGGACACAGCCACGAGAAGGTCGTCTACGTACTGTAGGAGTACTACCTCGGGGTGTTTTCTCCTGTACTCTTGTAGATCCTGGCTGAGAGCCTCGTTAAAAATAGTAGGGGAATTTTTAAAGCCCTGGGGCAGCCTTGTCCAGGTGTACTGACCTCCCAGGCCATGCTCAGGGTCATTCCATTCAAAGGCAAAAATTTCCTGGCTCTGGGGTGCCAGTGGGATGGAAAAGAATGCATCCTTTAAGTCTAAGACCGAGTAATACTTGTGGGTGGGAGACAAAGCACTCAAAAGCGTATAAGGATTTGGCACTGTGGGATGTATTGTCTCTACCCGGGCATTCATTTCCCTTAAGTCTTGTACAGGGCGGAAATCAGATGTCCCAGGTTTCTGCACAGGCAGCAGGGGAGTATTCCAGGGGGACTGGCACTTCTTCAGAATTCCAGCGGCCAGTGACCGCAGCAAGTGCTTAGCTCTCCCCTCCTTGGCTCTGGCAGGAATCGGATACTGCCTGATTCGCACTGGGGTGGCTGTACTCAATAACTGGACTACCACTGGCGCCTGATGTACTGCCAGTCCTGGGGGGTTGGTCTCTGCCCATACCCCAGGTATCTTTTCCCAGAGTGCCTGGGGAACTCCAGTGGAATGAGGCTCGGCCTCACTCACAGCTAGCAAGTACTCTTCCGACAGGGGAACAGTAACTTCTAAGCTGGGGTTCCCCTTCTCTTCCTCGGGTGTCTTGAACACTATGGAGGCTTGCAACTTTTGAAGTAAGTCCCTTCCTAGCAGAGGGTAGGGGCAATCCGGTATAATCAGAAAAGAGTGAGTGATTGTCCCTTTTCCAAGGTCCGTAATTCTCGCACTTGTCCAAGGATAAGTCTCTGATTTCCCGGTGGCCCCTACAATTTTGGCTGTCTCCTTTTCTAGTTTTCCTTGGGGCTGCTTCAGGACAGAAAAGGTGGCTCCCGTGTCGACTAGGAAATCAACTGGTCTTCCTTCGACTGTCAAGGTGACCATGGGCTCCCGGGAGCCAATGCTTATGGAGGCCTGGTCCCGTCAGGGTCTGCAGGAGCACCCCAGGGGTCCCCCTTAGCTCCTCTATCCCCTTCCTCTTGGGGCATTCCCTCTTCCAGTGCCCCTTCTCCTTGCAGATGGCGCACTGATCCCTCTTTAGCCGGGCTCCCCTCCTCTCTCTGTTCCCCCTACCGGTGTTCCCTCTGGGTGCACCTCCTTTCCTCTGCGCCTCTATCAAAATTTTTGCTACTTCCCTAGCCTTCCCAACCTCTGGGTCATCCCTGTTGACATATACCTTTTGGGCTATTTCTAGCAGTTTACTGATATTCTCTCCCTCAAATCCCTCTATCTTCTGCAATTTCCTCCTTATGTCCGTGGCTGATTGCGTGACAAAGGCTATGTTTACGAGTCTCCTATTCTCCCTTGCCTCTGGGTCTAATGGGGTATATACCCTATACGCCTCCATTAATCTTTCCAGGAATGCGCCAGGGGTCTCCTCTCGTCCCTGCACTACCTCACTCACCTTCCCAAAATTTGTGGGCTTGCGGGCTGCTGCCCGCAATCCCCTCAGAAGAGCTCGGCGGTACTGCAGAAGTGCCTCCCTTCCCCCTCCAGTGTTCGGATCCCAATCGGGGGGGATGGAGGGGAGTATTTCCTCCAACTCCCTTCTTCCTCTCCCATAACCGCCTTCCCTGCTTCCCTCAGGATCCTTTCCCTTTCCTCCGACGTAAACAGGGTCTGCAATATCTGCTGGCAATCATCCCATGTGGGCTGGTGGGTCCGGAATATAGTTTCCAGTAGGGAAATCAAGCCCTGGGGTTTCTCAGAGAATGGGGGGTTCTGGTGTTTCCAATTGTATAGATCACTCGTGGAAAAGGGGACATAGATTAGCCTAGGAGGCGCCCTAGGGGCATCCGGGGCCATGGGCACCTCTCGGAGCGGTAGCAGGGTCGGCTCTCTAGAGTCCGGAGCGCGCCGGCCTTTCTGTTCCTCACCACTGTAAGAGGTCCCTCCCCGGGTGTGGGGCGGACTAACAATTTCCCCGGATTGCTCGGAGGAATCGGGTGCCGCCTGGGCGGGATACGGCGGTGGGGCGTTAACAGGACCTAAGGGGTCCTCCGGCCGGCCTGGCAGGACTGGATACAGCCGGTTCCCTTCAGGTCCCGATGACGGCTGGGGCTCAGCACTTCCCCCTCTGCTATTTCCTTGGGGGCCTCTCTTCTCGCCCGATCCAGCGGCTAAGCACACCGCTCTACCCCTCCTGTTTGTCCCTGCCTGCCCTTGGCTGCACTTCCGGACGTAGCCCGGTCTATCCGTGGCAATATCCATCCAGACATTGATGTAGATTTGCTGGTCCGGATGAGGCACCACGTAGGTGACTCGTTGGACCGAGAAACAAATTGGCAATTGGAAAGTTCCCTCAGTCGGCCACCCAACATTAAAGGTGGGCCACTCAAGCTGGCAGAACGTTCGGAGGGTCTCCGGGTCGGGAGGACTCCCTCCATAGCGCTTCACCCGCTTTCTGAAATCAGAGAAGTTTTTCAAGATGCAATCCAAAGGTGAACCCTCGACCGCTCCCGTGGATCCCCCTTGTCCCATGTCTTTACGTATTTTGGGTCCAAAGATCGTGACTTATGAGACCGAGGAGGGTCAAGATTAAACACGCGGCCAGGCTCCACACCACTCTCTCACTTACGCCGTTCACTCTTCGGCCGGCCTCACACACGCACATTTAGGAGACGACTCAGACAGACAGGAACGATTAAAGCACTTTCACTTTCGCCCGCCTGGCCTCTCCTCTCGCGAGGGACTTGGGTCTGTCTTAGCTAAGGCTGCCCGAGTAGAATCCGGGTTACCTCCCAGCCGTTATGCCATATGACAGACCGAGGAACCGCAGGTTGGGGTCCACTCAGACTCCGTAGGCTCGCTGTCCCGTGGAGTCACACAGACAGGCACTTGCTCACTCACACGGCACTTTCGCATGCGCTCCCGTACCCGTTTCTCCCCGCGCTGCGCACCAAAACCGACCTCAGGCGACCCTGTCGCGACTCCCGAGGGCGTCCCCTCCTTGGGAGCCCCCTGGGTGGACTGCCGGTGACGTCTCACCTACCACCTCAGGGCTGCAAAGGCTAGCCTTTCCTTCCCCTTAAGAGAATTCTCGGTTTAACTCACCCAACTCGAGCTGGTCCCTTTAATTCCCGTCCTTTTACCCCATAAAAGGAGGAATCTCGCTGGGGCCTCCAAATGTTATGATCCCCACAAGTATGAGCTCAGAAATTAGAGTTTGATCACACACTCTTTATTATTTGGCCAAGTTTTACCTGCGCAGGGACCACCTTTCCCTCGAAAGGAAAAAGGCGCGCGCTGTAAGGGTACACGGGTTTTTATAAGCAGAGCAAGCAAGCAAGATACAAGGGCGAGAAGTGGCAGTTAGCAATAGGCAGCTTCTTTCTTTCTTTTTTTTTTTTTTTTGCTGATTAGGTTCAAGGCTGTTACCGGGCCCCCTACTCTTTCTCTGGTCAGGATGTTTGTCTGAGGCAAGGCTCAACCCTCGCCCTATGCCTCCTCCTCATTCTTGTCGACTCTGGCCCAGCTGCATGGGGGCTGCACCCTGATATGTTTTTCTTGGTATTTGTTTCTCCCTTATCCTCAGCTCTGACCCTGCTTTTTTTGGGGGGGCTATTTGTCTGAGTCAAGGCTCAGCCGTTGTCCTATCTTGTTACTAAGGGGGGGGGCTCTAATTCTTCCCTTCATCTTGGGGTATTGTTTGTTCTAGTTTCTTGTTTCGGCCCAGGCTTGACCTAGTGTTAAAGTTTGGCCCCTTCAGGGTTCACAGTCTGACCAGTCACCAGTGGTGACATCAGGGACCACCTTCCCACCCACAGCCATTCGCAACTCAGCTGGAAACCCCCAGGCGTGGCTGTGGGGCTTCCATGTGAGGCTCCAGGTGGTGTTGCTCTGTCTGGTCCTGTGGGTTCCACTGGAGGCAGGTCAGGTTCAAGGCCCTGCCTGAAGGCAGAGTTCCCAGAGCTGTTTGCAGGGGGGCCCTGTTGAGAGCGCTCCAGGAACTGAAGGGGCCTGGCCCTGCCATGGGCACACCTGGGGATGCTGCTCTGTCCTCCTCTCTGTGCCACCCTTAGCCCATGTACTGGAGCAGTCTTGAAGACTGCCTCCCCATGGCCTTCCTCTCAGTGACACCCAGTTATGACCAGGGCCCAGCAGTGGACAGTGGTCTCACACCAATTAGCTGACCTGTAGGGTCTCTTGGTTTTGCAGAGAAGTGGTGATGTGCCCTGCCCATGACATGTATGCATCTGACTGAGGAAATGTATGCATGTACTCAAGCCCACAGAGTAAGGCCACAGGCCCAAGGACATATTGACTGATGATGTGGCCAGCTGGGGGCTGAATCATCAAGAGCCAGAAGAGACAAAGGCCCATGTCATGTGTAGAGTAGTGCCACCAAACAGAAACTCTCCCCTAGGATGCCCTGTGGGCAGGGGTCATGTGTCATGAGTCACCCCTCTCTGCTGAGTAACACCTGGGGTCTTTCTAGGGGGACGAGCTTCCATCCATATAGATCACTAGGTATTGAGTGGTTCTTCCTCCTCAACCTGCAGAGATGCTCCCTCAACACCTTGTGCTAAGTTTCAAGGCACCCTAATCTGTAAGCACAATACAAACCTAGGCCTGTTTCCTTTCCACAAGGGGTGCCTCATACAGAGGAGACTCACTTGCCCCGCTGTCATTTTCAGGCTTGTTGAGCAGCCTGGGGCTGGGGCCCGGGTGATGTGTTTCTGATTCATAAGACCCCAAGAACATGGGGATGGCCGCAGCTGTCTGTTTTGTGTAGAGGAATGGTGGTGTGTACTTGGACTTCTGTGTTGGCTGATGTAATTACTAAATTAAAACCAGTCCATTAATATGAACTTACAGACTCTGGGGCTGATGTAAGATCCACAATGCACCTAGTGAGGGGCCTATCAGTGAGCACTCCTGTCTCTGTCCTCACCTCGGGTACAATTTCAACAAGGAAATGGCTCTGAAGGAATCTGTATGCAAAATATGTACGGTGGTTGTGGTTCAGGAGCTTACGTTCATTCAGAGCTTCATATCAATGAGTCAATACCAGGTGTGGCTACCTGTTTTAATGCAACCACACACTGGGGGCTGCAGAACCTGCTGAGCCCAGCTAATCCAGGGAAATTCTGGTCTCCTTCCTCCTTTTCCTTCATGATCAGGGTCCCCCATGGGGTCAGTGATGGGAGACCTGAAGGTGCACAGCAGTATTCACAGAGATTTACAGTCATTAATCTGGATGCTTTTTATTTTGCCTTCTGCTATCCTGTCCTGGATGAACTGCAGCAGTCATGCTCTAATAGGTGCAACCCTGGCAGATCTGTTCTCCCCCCTGTGCCATCTCAAGGGGCATGTCTCCAGCAACAGTGTTGTTTGGATCTGGCTCAGGCAGCATCCAGAGAGAGGGCTCCCATGGCTGGGAGAGACATGCTCCAGCTCCAAGTGTAAAAACAATTACATCCATCTCTCAAAGATTGATCAGTCATCACCCCAGACACATCCAGGAACAAGTTCTCCCTGCAAATGAGCTCTATGACCACCAAGGACACAGCAGTTTTTTACTGTGCTAGAGGCACAGTGAGGAAGCATCAGAGTGAATCCAGGCAACAAGCCCTCTTCTGAAGGAAAGAGGGATGGGCTGCATAAGCCATCCTGGACAGAAGGGGGCCAGCATGACCCAGTGATCAGGGAACCCACCACAGAGTCCACTGGCCAGGGAGGCTAACCCATGGGTTACATGTAGTCTCGGGTTTCCCCTTCACATGAGACTTGCTCCCTCATCTTCGCCAGGGTCAGGATTGGGACCCCCACAAGACACACAACTCAGCATCAAAGAGTAGCTCACAAGGCTCATATTTCATCAGCTAGCAGAGCTGTGGTCATTCCTGTTGGGGAAGAAAAGCCCGATGATGTGGGTGGTCATTGTCCCATCTCCCTGCACAGAGTACAGGGGGCTGTGGCCCCTGTGCAAACCCAGAGGGGTTCCCACCTCAAACAGCCTCACTTATGAAAACTCACACCAGGGGACCAGGTGGATCTCAGTTCTGACATGTTCGTGGTCTACAGGGCAGCCAGGAAGGCATCTCGAGCAGGGGTGAAATGGCTTATGAGAGCAGGGCCACACACCTGGCACAGGGCTTGTTGTGGTTAGAAGATAAGGGCCAGAGAGATTTTTCATGTTGGGCAGGGTCTTGGGTAGATTGACTGTCCCACCAGAGGTGGAGAACCGATCACCTAGGCTTTCTTATCAGCCTGTCTAGATGAGGACAGACATGGGTAAGGAAGATGAGGTTTCAAACCTCCCAGGTGTCCAGCATCAAAACCTGTGTTTGGACCCCTAAGTCCACCTAACAATTGCAGTTAAAAGAAATGTAGTCATATGTTGGGGTGCACAGCAATCCAGGATTGTGAGCAAGCAAATAAGAACTAACTAGGGATCACACAGGGGTTCTAATGGGACAACGTGAGTGGCAGTTTCCACTCTCTGAGATGCTTCTCATTGCATGAAAGGTGGTGGGTCAGCTGTCTTTTTCCAAAGATTACAGCTTCTGGAGGGTCTGAGAGTCCTGAATTAGACGTTCGACACTGGAGTCATTCTCAAAGGTGTGAGGTTCACATTTGCTCTGTGAGCTGCAAGGTGTGAACCCAGGGACTGCTCTGGAGTCCTCCTGCAGCCTTTGTTGTTTAAACACATGCTAAGGTCTCATAGGTGAGATTCCTCAGCCATTTCCCCTTCCTCATCCAGCAGTTACACACCTAGTGGTAGATCATGAAGACACTACTGAGAATAAAGTGGGGGAAACGGCATCTGTGTCTGGTAAGCAGGTGGGATACATGGGCCATGTGATATAATTTAGAGGTCTAAATATCCCTCTATAGTATCTGGGGGTTTCTTTGATGATATTTGACATCAGTGGACTTCATTATTCTGATTTCTCCCCACAATATGGAGGAGTAGGCTCCCTTACCATTGCTGGCTTGAACGGAATTGATGTGACCCTCTTGCATAATGCACTTGGGACTGGAGCATCCACATGAACGTTGGTCCTGCCTCCAGTATGCAGGGCACACGGGCCCATCCTACATCTCAGTGTTGTGTCTTTGGACCAAAATTAATCTTGACACTCCTCTGTGACACTCACATCACCTTTTCTCCTCCTTTTCCTCTGAACATCCTTTCTGTCTCCATGTTTTATTTCCTCAGAGCTACAGTGCAAGGGCAGGATGGGTGTCTCTGTCCAAGGAACAACACGATGGAACAGATGTGATCTGAAGGTAGACCTGGTCCCCATGAGACAGAGGAGCTCATCAGCCCTACCCCAGAAACATAGACTCTGTGTCCACATCCACCTTTCTCCTCATTCTGCTGTTTCCAGGATGGACAGGAGTCCATGAGAGAGGACCACTCACACATTATGAAAAGTATTACTGTTTTCCCTAACACAGCAGAGCCTCTGGTCACAGGTGCTTCCTGTTCATTTCATGTGATCACATTCCTTTCACCTGAATATGTTGTCTACCTTCCCTGTGTTGTGCCCCCTCCTTTCTAATCAGGAAAACAGCAAAAACAAGAACAAAAATACCTGTGTATAAGCAACTGCATTTCTGTGAAAAAGAGATGCAATAAGAAAAACAATAAGCAAGATGTTCTACATCCTCAACATAAAGTGCCTTTGTCCCTTAAAAGGAAGAAAAGATGCACAGAAGCAAGACATGGGTGAGCCTTAGAGAAACAATGCCAGAGACATTACAGTTCATAAATGTCTATGTGTTTTATGAGATTTCATGATCTGCGTCATTCATGCCTTGTACTTCCTGGAAGAGTCTTTACACCCATATGGATAGTAATACTCTGAGAAATAATAAAATGAGTAATATGTCTGTCATGTAATGCCAGCTAAGTCCAGAACCTTCCCCTTAATCAGTTCCAAAGTCACTGCCAGATCGTGGGTGATTTTACGAGCAGTGACCCCCTCCTGGACCAAGAGCCATTCTAGCTCTTGTGTCTCCTGTAACCAATCACCACGGAGAATGGAGGAGAACAATTATATGAGGAGAGTTTTTTTTAAAAGCATGCAATAAAGAACCCATAAATTCCATAGCTGGTGTGTCTCCATGGATTTAGCTCCGGCCTGTGAACCAAAGTGTCACCGGTTCAATCCCAGTCAGGACACATGCCTGGGTTGCAGGCCAGTTGTCCAGTAGGGGACTCACAAGAGGCATCTCCATCTCTCTCTCCCTCCCTTCCCTTCTCTAAAAATATGTAAAATAAAATAAATTTAAAAAGAAGTGACCTCTATAAAGTAAAAAAAAAAAAAAAAAAAAGGATGTGCCACCAAACCAATAAAAATTACATTAAGAGAGTTAAAAGAAGCTGAGACAGAAAATATATTTCCAAATCATACACCTGATGGGAGAATGAGCGCATTATACATTAACAATAACATGTGTTGAGTTGGAGAGCCCAACAGCCTCTGATCACATTGATCATCTCCAGAAGCAGGGATGAAGGAGGCTGGGAGTGAAGGCTTCCTGTCAGAGTAAGTACCCTTTCCAGTGAGCAAACCTATGCTACGGATTCTCCTCATTTCCATCCCTCTGAACCTTAACCTCACTGAAAACACTAGGTTGAAAAAATAGGTCAGTTAATCCACTGCCATAATCGTTTTACCATATGAAGAATTCTCAGTGGTACACATGCATAATTAATTTAAGGATTCTGCATTATGCCATGGGTGCTCATAAGGGATGAGATTGCAGAGGGACCTTAATCACAATAAAATTTTTCCAAAAATAAATAACAGATTCTCTCTTGTCTGTGCTTAGGAAGAAGTTACTCAGATATAAATAATATAATAAATAAAGAAAAACTAATATTGAAACTAGATTGTTTTATTTTTATGTTTTACACCAAGGTAAACATTATGTTCATGTAAAATTACAATGATAAAATGTTGGTAATTGTAGACAATTTTAAGTGTTAGGTTACAAAAAATCTCTGAGAAAGTGGTAATCTCTTTTGAATCTGTCAGAAAGATGCATGGGAATATAAAAGTGTCACCTGCTCACCTACTGTTGCATTTCTACTTAAGCCCCCAAAAGTGAGATTGTCCTTCAACCTCATTCTGATATCTCATAAACCAGATGACCCCCTATCCATGACACACATGGTGAGGGAATTCAAGAGAAGCGACATCTCCACAAGGTTTCTAGACTGACCAGGGTGCCTGACCTCAGTTCTTCCCCACTCATAAGGGAAACGCAGGCCCAAATACAAATTCCTCTTGAAGATCCAGGATAAATCCTGCCCTGGGTTGTGGGGGCTCATAGCTCTCTCCTCATATGGGACTAAGGCCTCTGGAAAAGGAAGACCTGTAGTGTAGAAGAACATGAGAATAAGTTGAGTGTCTCAGATGTCGGGCATGGGTCTATAGGATGGTAGTGATTACATGTGACTGACAGGGACTGATGCTCCTTGTCTGCAGGTGTCCTATCCCAGATGCAGCTGCAGGAGTCAGGCCCAGGTCTGGTGAAACTCTCAGATTCTCTCCCTCACCTTTGCTGTCTCTGGATTCTCTTTAATGAGCTATCATGTACACTGGGCTTTTTAGCCTCCAGGGAAGGGGATGGAGTGGATCAGTACTATATGGAGTGGTGGGAGTACAGAGTGCAAGCCAACACTGTAATCCTAACTCAGCATCACGAGGGACTCCTCCAAGGGCCAAGTTTATTTAACAATGAACTGCCTGAGAGCAGAGGACAGCAGTGTATTTTTGTGTGAGAGACACAATAGGGGAAAGTCAGCTTGATCCCAGACTCCAACTTCCCTGCAGGGTGGGCTGTGACCACAAGGGGCCATTCCGGGTTCCTGAACACAAGGACCATCACAGGACAGGTGCCTTTGAAGAGTTGGGCTGGTTTCTTGTGAGGTTTCCTCTTCCTGTAACAGTTTCTCTCAAGGAACCTGTCTGGATCCCTAATTTTGTGTTCACCTCTGACTCCCTGAGTTAGAAAAGTCTGTTGTAAAGAAAGCATCATATTCATGCAGACAAAAGGCAGAGCCTCTTGCAGACACTCTCATTCCCAATTCCAATAATACATCCATCTTTCTGACCCACATCGTTTTAATCTTACCAGAGACTCTGCTCAACACTATAGTGCAGCAAGTCACACCCAGCTCAGTGTCCAAACCCTTCAGCAGCAGGACATGTGTGCTGTAAAGTGAGCACCAGAGACATTAGGACTAGACTCCACAGTATAAAGCCTCCTGGTGATGATTGTCATTGATTTGGCATCTTGCTAATCACACCAAATATGAATGAAATCACAAAAGGCAGAGGGACCCACAACAGCTTGGAGTGGATGTCCAGGCTCAAAACAAACACACACATCCCTAGAGTACATGGAATGTTTATCACACACAAAGTTGAAACACTGGGAGAAACAGGAAAGGCCTTTTAGAAAGTCAAAATTTTACAGTAATTCTTGGTTACCAGCCCCATTTTGTCTTCTGAGCTATTAACTGCAGACAAATAATACTAGATCAAAGCTCTCAATATGAGTTGCTAATATATCTACAGGGTATTCTGAATTTACACAATAAATATGAAATATGTGAGCACTATCCTGGAGTTTAGCTATGTGTCCTGCCAATTGAACTCTCTGAAAAACAGTTACTTTAGTCTCCCTGGAATTTGGGATATTTTTATTTTGCTTCCTTTCAATTCTTCTTGACATTCTACATATTATTTTAAATGAATTTTTAGCCTATGGTAGAGTGATCATACATTTATACAATTGGTGATGTGATGGCTAAATATATCTAGTACCCACCTGCCACCGCACAGATTTTACAATATTGTTGACTTTATTGACTATGCTTTAGTTATGTGTACATAAGTAAAGTTATGTAAACTTCCAATTTGTAATTTTTAATCTCTTTACCTTTTTATACCATGCTCTCAACTCTCCCAACTAGAAATCCCCAGTCTGTTCTTGAGGTCTATGCGTGTATTTCTTTTCTGCTTGTTTGTTTGTTTGTTTGTTTGTTTGTTTAGATTCCAAATATAAGTAAAATCACATTGTACTTGGACACCTCTCTCTGAATCAGTTCACTCAGCATAATACCTTCCAGGCCTATCCACATTGCCACAAATGGGAAGAGTTCCTTTTATATGGCTGAGTAAATAGATAAAATAATTTTCAAATCAGTGTGCTGGCCAAAAAGCCGTTTTCCATTTACAGCAATGCCTTTAGTGACCTGTGTATTTTGAATATGTAGGTTATAACCTGCATGGCAAAATGTTTACTGTTCTCAATTAATGTGTCAATTTTATCGCTATCAACTTCAACCAGTCTATTTAACCATGAAGGATCATCCCGTGAGAAACCAGCATGAAACATCGCAAACCACTTTTGACACATTTGATTACTTGCAGAGCCTCCTGTATGCACTGCAAAACAATTTTTAGTGTGCATTTCAGTTATGTTTTTTATTTCTTGAAATAATGAAACATTTTATGTCAAAATGCTGCATATTATTCCATGTTCAATATAAAAATGTCTGCATAAATATTAACCAGTTATGATAAGATTTTTAAAATACAAACTGATATGACAGCTATCACAATACAGTTAAACATCATTGTTTTAAATAAAGTTAAAGCAAACTAAGGGCTACAAGAACCACAATATGGAAAAAAAAAACAGATAAACTTGGCCAACCCAGTATATTAATGATTAGATGACTATGAAGACTATTTCTAAGGAAAGAGACTTAACAAAACTTGAATTTGCTACATGAGGAGGATATTCACAACACTAAGAGCAAAGAACCCTGGAAGTGTTGGCCCCAGACTTGCTTAATATCACCATCCATGTATGTGGGAGTATCTCCTCCCAGTTCTACACACTGATTCCCCACAACATGTGACTTCATGCCCAGGTGATACTCATCTCATTTGGATGAGGTGACAATATTCTCACAGGTCAAGTGAAGACATTAAAATAGATGCAAGGTGGAATAGAGGAAGATTCTGAAATTTCCCTCTGATGAACCAGGGATGAACCAGTCTCTTGCATTCCAGATTAGAACTATGCCATATGGCCATAGAGCCACAGATGATGATGCAAATAAAGTTGCAATACTCTGGGTGACCAATTTTATATCAAGTTTAACCCACAAACCCCAGTGAGAGAAGGCTCTTTTAATGATCTTTTAACTCTCTATTCAATGGATGACAGTGGCTGGCTGGGCTGTCTGTTCCTGTATCTCCTTTCCCAGATGGAAAGCTGCACTCCATACAGTCTGATGGTTACCTCATTCTCAGCAGTGCCCTGAGGAATGGACTGCTCCATACACAGAACCAAACACCTTCACCCTCCTGTGATGGAAACAGCATCCATCAATGTTTCTGAATGGTCCTGACGGTAGCTGTCTCCTCTAGGATCCTCCATGCTGAGCTCTCCCTCTTGCACAGAACTCCAGAACAGCATAAAATCCACTGATCCCCCATATCCTGTAGTTAGCTTTCACCATATCCAGGCCACAAGTGCCTTCACATGCTATTGAAATAACGTCTAATTTGAGATCATAATATAAATGGAATGGCACAATAACTTCCTTTCCTTTGCAGCTCTATTCCACAGAGGATAATACCACCTAGTTTCAACCACATTGTGATTAATGGCAGGATTTCCTATTTTAAGTCTGAGTGATATTCTGCCATGAGTACATGGAACCTGTTTATTCATTCACCCACTGATGGACACTGAGGTGGTTGTTATGTACTGACTTCAGTGAACAACGTCTCAATGAATGGGGCTGTGGAAGTACTTCTTATAAATTTTGGTTTTTATTAATTGAAAAAAACACCCAGAGGCTGGATGGCTTTGTCACAAAGAATTTCAATTTATTTGTTTGGAGAAACAAGCTCACTGTTTTCTCTGTGACAGATTTTGATCTAGAACTATTTCAGTCAAGGAAAAGAGACCTTATTATAAAACTGGATAAAATTCTGAACAGCAATGAAAAATTAATGCAAAAGTGAATGACTTCAAAAATCCAGGTAGTTCCTACAAAATCCCAATTACCTATTTGGTTTCCAAATGGGAAACGGATATTGGAGGATAATAGTAATTTTTTTCTTAACTTACCTTGTTGTGACAACAAGTATGGCTGTCCTAGCAGATGTGGTTTCAGTGCTGAAAAAACTATGAGAACCTGGTGCCAAGTCTGAGGCCACTAGACTGAAAAATGGTGTTTCCTCCTTCTCTGTTATTGAGTCATAAAGGTCAGAGGGCTGATGATACCATAAAGGACAGGTTTGCAGAAAAAAAAAATTGTGTTCCTAGATGTGTGACAGAATGGAACCTCCTGTGGTCCCACTCGATGTTTTCCCCAAATGACACCCTCTCCAGTAACAAAGGCACAGAATGGATGATAACAGGGTAGTCAGACATCCAAGTCACGAAACAATGTAACAGTGTAAGGAGACCTCAGGGGTGATGGGAACAACACCACAGGGGTGATGGTAGGGGCAGAAAGCAGGAAGGAGCAGGGGCTTGACCTCATTCCCATTTAACATCACAACAGAGACCAACAGATATAAATTTATCTTCAAATTTCAGAGTCAAAGGTGACACATTATAAATCCATCTTATTTCTAATTATTCAACATCTTCCCCACCATCATTTGGTTTGTTTATCCACTTAAAGTTGAACCACAAATGCTACAAATACCAAATCACCCAGAAATGTTTCCATGTGTGCCATTAATAAGGACACTGCAAAGGATGCAAAATGACTTCATCGTCCTTGTCCTCATATTCCTCTGCTGCTCAGAGAGTAAACTCCAGACTTGAGCTCACCCTGACCCAAGTCTTAGGTCGATGGACAAAAAGCTGGTTAAATGTGAGGGTCTTGCAGGCTGTGTGACTCAGGCTGACCACTAGGAGGCAGTGTCACCTCTGCCACACTGTTCCCAGCCATTCCTGAACAGTAGGACATGTATGCCACTGTGCCAGTGAACAAGGTTGAAAACCCCACCACCCGTTCAGGGGTAGCCCTCCATTCCTCCTCCTGGACACGCTGAGAGAGTCATTCACTCCAGGGCTTCTCATTCGCCAGGTCTGTCCTCTTTCCCTTGTTCCAATGTTAGTTGCACACATAGCTCTAGGAAGGGCTCTCACTGGTTGGTTCACTCTCCCGGTGTCAGTTCCGGTCCATCACTTTATGTCTCTCTCAGCCGCTCTGCAGCCTTGTCTCTGCCTGGCCTCATTCATCCTCATGAAGGAAGCTCTCAGACTGTGTCCCTGTCATCTCTGCTTAGCATCTCCCCCCGTCCTGTGATGTTCCATCTGTGTATGTCTGATCTTTACCTGACATAGTCTCTCGCGGGATAGTCCAGTTTTCCCTGCTGTACATCATAGGGAGACTCAGAATGTAAAGTCCAATCAAGTGAATTCATCATTGACTAGAGTTAGGGCTTCAGGCTAGGGAACACTGATCTCCTGGCCATAATGACAGAGGAATTGGTTTTCAATCATATTTAGGATTCCAACCACCATTGCTCTACCAGTTTTACTGACCTTTATGTCCACATCAGGGTTCTTTAGTCCATGGACAAGGGATGGGAACCATATTCTGTAAATAGTTTAAATAAAACACCAAAACAGGACCCATTTTAAAAACTGTGATAAACAGATCTTTGTTACAATGAAAAAACTTTTCTCCCACCAAAGATGCTTTTATGGAAATTAAAAGACAAGCAAACACAGGAAGAATACATTCCCCTAGCGTATTCTGAACTCAGTGACCCTTCCCCAAAACAGGGCAAGGGAGGGAGGTATCCTCTCAGGGTAGAATTTCCTTTTCCTGTGAGCAAGTCTGTGCTAGGAATTCTCCTCTTTGTTGATCTTCTGAATCCCAAGGACAATGGAGACACTAGGTATAGAAAACGGGTCAGTTAAACTAATTTCATAATCATTTCAAGATATGAAAAATTGTGTACACATGCATAACTACTGTTATTATTTCTAATTTATAATCCATGTAAACACACATTTTTTTTTCTCCTGTAATTGACTTAGCTACTCTACAATATGCCATGGGCATGCAAAGAGTCATGTTTGCAAAGGGAGTTGTAGGCACAATCAACCCCCCCCCCAAAAAAAAATTATGAATCTCTCTTCCCTCTACTTGGGATGAAGTTACTCAAATAAAATTGTAATAAAGAAACTGTGATATTCAAAGTGGCTTGATTTATTTCTTAAATTTTATACCAAATGATGCATTATTTGTGTATAAGTTTATATTAGTAAATAATGGTAATTGTTGGGTTTCAGAAACTATCTGGACAAATGGTAACCCTTTTTAAATCTGTTTGAAAGATTCCTAAGAATTCCAAATTGTCACTTACTCATTTGTCCACCATTTCTTCTAGTGCAAGGGGAGACTTTCCTCTAATCTAATTCCAATGTGTCTCATAAAACAGGTGATCCCCTGTCCCATATGCACATGGTGATTGAGTTCAAGAGAGGAGATATCCCCACAGAAGTCCAAGAATCACCATGATGTTTGGTAATGTCTCTCTCTGCCTGATAAATTAAAGGCTGCCCCACATTCAAATTTCTTTCCCTGCTCCAGGGCTAAAATATTCCCCTGAACTTTGGGGTCTAAAGGCTCTCTCCTCACATGGGGCTGAGTCTCAGGGAAGGCAGAGCTGTGCTCAAGAAAATGACACTGCTTGGTCTCCTCCTGTGCCTGGTGACAATGTCCGATGTTGAGTATCCCATTTCTCAGATACTTTTTTTTTCTTTCCTTTTCTTTATTTTGTCTACATTCAGCTGAATTCAGATGTACTGCCTGAATGATCCAGACATACAAAAACAAAACAAAACAAAACACAACACTCTTTCCCACTGATTTTTAAAATAAAATCTTCACTTATAGAACTGAAACACTAAAGCATTAAAGTACAGAAAGCTCATTTAATTCACTTCACAAAAACATTAACAGATGAGGCATCCCTTCTGTAACTATTTCAATATACAGGGTCTATAGAATGGTGGTGATAGCATATGACTAACAGGGGCTGAAGGTCCTAGCCACCAGGTGTACTATCCTAGGTACAGCTGCAGGAAGCAGCCGAAGGTCCTCTCAGGCCCCCTCCCTCACCTGCACTGTCTCTGGATTCTCTTTAATGAGGTATGATGCGCAGGGGAGCTGCTAGTTCCAGGAATGAGGCTGGAATGGGTCATTATTGTATGGAGTGTTGGACATAAAAAGTATATCCCCACGCTGAAATTCCACCTCAGCATCACCACGGACATGGGTGAGAGCCAAGTTTATTTAACACTGAGCAGTCTCACAGCTGAGGACATGGCCATGTATTACTGTGTGAGAGTCACAGTGAGGGGAAGTCACTGTGAGCCCAGACACTCATCTCCCTGCAGGAGACAAGGGGACTGGGCTGCAGGGGGTTCCCAGGGTCCATGGATTGTTTATAAGCAGGGAACATGGAGGTTAAGGTTTCATTTAATCTCTGGCCCAGGAGCTTCTTGTCCATCTGTCATTTCATAAGTAGATACCTAGGACAGTGATCATCACGATGATTCTAAAGTGGATGCATCTTCTCCACCTAAATGCATTGGAGAGATGCATATTATCTATGACTTTGCACCCTTCCCCTAAATACCTTTGTTGTGACTGTTGGTTTTTGTTTTAGTTTGGCTGGATCACAATGTGGAAAAAGACCTGGCTGAAAGTTTTTTCTGGGCTTCTTCATAATGAGTTTACTGTTAAATTTACCTTTGTGTTGGTGTCAGAAAAACAGATCATTTTTCCCAATACAGGTGGGCACGTTCCCCTCCAGGGTGGAACTGACTACAACACAGAGTGAAGGAAGGAAAATTAAGTTATTATCACCTGTTTGCTAGTTTCTGGAGCAGAGACAGATGTCTCCTCAAGCCACAGCACCCTGTTCATCAGCCATCACACCAGGATGAGTTACAACATCTGTACTGGGTCTGCTGCTTGCAGCCTGCACCTCATGGGAATGTGGGACATATCATTTGCCATAATATGAACATCAATTCCATATAAGTTTAAATGTAAATATCATTTTGGGGTCTCATTCTCTGGAGGACTGTGATAATGGTATCATACAGCACAGAGCATGCAAGTTTGCCCAAGTTTGCCATTCACAGCCCCCACATGTTTCTTTGAAACAGTGCCAGGCACTCATTGAACAAAGAGAGGATCATTTGAATATTACACTACAGTTTGCAAAGGTTTCCCCTAATATACCATGTGTCCTTGAACTGTGAGGAACAGTCCTGGTGTCTTGTGATGATTCAGAATTCATTGAGGGTGGAATAGAGCAGTGCTGCATGACATCAGAGCTCATTGTGACTGCATCAGCACACTAAGCTGATGACAAGCCACAGAACACCAGTCTTCAGTGATTGATCTTGCAATTTTTCTCCATCTTAATCTTGGAAAATAACTGACTGTAAGTTGTCTTTTATATGAGAACATTACTGACTATATATATATATATATATATATATATATATATATATATATGCCTCACCAAATTACTAAGGAGGATGTTTGCTTGATATAGGTTTCAAGGCTGATAATACATTATAATCACAAGATGAACACAGAGAATAAATATGCACTAACTGAACTGATGTGGTGGCACACAACTGATACATGCTTGATAAATCCAGCACAGATACAAGGTCCTGTAGAAATAGGGACTTTCTCAGTACTTTTAAGTGGGAGCTACATGTTACATTCCCCAGACAGCAAAACCAAAAACAGATGTTCTTGTCTGTCCCTGCAACTAAATGATAACTCAGTGCCTGCTGGGCTGCTGGATTTGAGGACAGGGTCCACATGTGGGAACTCACCACAGCTCCTCCATGCCCAACTCTAGAGAAGACCATATTTGGAAGGGATGTTGAGGGATGACCAGCAGTGTCTGTGCTCTCACTAGGGATGGCATTGTCAGGGCAGAAATGTCCATGAGGGTTGAACCTGAGGCCCAGGTGCAGGAGGAGGTGGTGGTTAATGCAGCAACTGACAGGTGCAGCTGTTGGTCATGAAGCAGTGAGTCTGTCTCTATATGGGATTCTGTGGTAAGGTACATAAGGCAGGTGGTAGGAGGAATTATTATCACAGGATGAAGCATCCAGTAAGGATAAAAAGCCAGGGTAACCTTCACACAGCTGACCTCACTTAAGAAGAAACACCATGGCATAAAATCCATGTGGTGGTTCTGCCTCTGGGGTAGGAACAAGGAGTAATGGAGAAGTTGTGTTCATTACCTTGAATATCCTCACTGTGCTTTGTGCATGTGATATATTAAGCAGTAGGTGTGCAGTGGAATTAGGACCACATGCAGGGATCCTCTGATAGGAAATTCAAGTAGAGCACCTGGAGCACATGAGAGGCCCCCAAAGCCCCTGAGAGCTTCTGGCCTCAGAGTTGTTGGCTATATCAGTGATCTGGATGCTCCAGTGATTCCTAGAGCCCTGGTTACAGGGCTTCATGCAGTGTCACTGGGGATTATTACACCAGGTTTCCTGTGTCCAGATATTTTGAAACAGTTGGTGTCTCTGAAGAAGAATCCTGAAGTCAGCATTAAACCATGAGAAATCCATGGCCTGTGAGCCCAGACAGGATCTTCCATTGCAGGGAATGGGCTGGGCAGTAGAAAATAAATGGGGCCCACAGGTTCAGGGACACTGCCCTAGTAGAAGGTATATAGGGAGCTGCTTCAGGATCTTCTCTGAGGGCCTGAGTCTTCCTCTTCTCAAAAAAAAAAAATCTAACTAAAATTGGACATGAGCTGTCTGTAAATATTCTGCCCCATCAGATCATTTACCAGACTCAAGAAGACATGAGAACTACAGTCAATGATGGTATTTCCATAGCTTCTTCATATCTGAAATGTAAGGAGCTGAGGAAAGGTGATTTTATCAACTCACTAGAGGCAGATATTTGGAGACAAACTGGCCCAGCAATAAGACATGCAGGTATCAAAGTCAGAGAAGTCCAGATTGTCTCTGTGTCACTCAAAAGTTGGCTCACAATGAGGAGCATGTCCTGTGGAAGTTTGTTCCTCCATGGGAGGATCTTTGCAGAGAGCTCAGGGACATAGCAGGGGACTAATGTTCAATAACATTAATGCTTTTTGAACCCTGAGTTTCCCAATGAGCGTGGTCTTTGTGTCCCCTACATTCTCCCAGGTGGAGTCAAATAATCAGTTATGAAGTGCTCTGCCTCATGGTTTATGTAAATGAACAGTGGTAGACTTGGTTAAATATAAGCCTGCCTGTACACTGAAGCATCGCCCACAGCCACAGCCTCACCTACAGAAGTCCTGAAAGTCCATCCCCTCACAATGGACTGGAGCTGGATAGCCCTCTTTCTGGTGGCAGTGACTACAGGTAAGGGGATCGTGGATTTCAGAGCTGGGGAGGTAACCGGGGGCAGTCAAGGGACATTTCAACCCATTCCTCTCTCTTCTACACAGGTGTCCACTCCCAGGTCCAACCGGTGCAGTCTAGGTCTGAGGTGAGAAGACCTGGGTCCACAGTGAAGGTCTCCTGCAAGGCTTCTGGATACACTTTCACCGGCGAATGGATGCACTGGGCCATCAGGCCCCAGGTAAAAGCCTTGAGTGGATAAGGGTGGTTGATTCTAGTGATGGTTATACAAGGTACGCACAGAAGTTCCAGGGCAGAGTCATTGTTACTGCAGACAAGTCCTCAAGCACAGCCTATCTGGAGCTGATGAGCCTGAGAACCAAAGACACAGCCATGTATTACTGTGCAAGAGACACAGTGGGAAGAAGTCAGTGTGAGCCCAGACACAAACCTTTTTGGGGGAGACAGGAGGGCTGGGCTGCAGGGGGTACTCAGGTCCCATGGAGCACAGAGAACAAATCCGGGAACAGGTGTGGGCCTGCTGGGGAAGGAAGAGGCTTCCCTTTGGGAGCAGGTATTTCCCCTCAGTGCTGTCAGCTGCATCCAGTGACATGTCTTCTTTCTTTGCATCTCTGATTTCACACATTCTCAGTGCAGACAGCAAAGGGAGAAGTGATACTATTTGCAGGTGGGAATCCCCAACATGCCTGGGGACACTTCCTTTAACCACATTTCTGTGTGTCCTTTTCCTTCCTTGGCAATGAACCTCCTGATTCCTCTCACCTTCCCCCTTCTTGGAAACATCTCCCGCAAAGAAGGATACTGCTGTGTCCAGGCCCCTGTGTGCTTAACTCAGTCGCTCTGTCCCCCGACATATACGCAATGTTCTCAGACATCCCTTTCCTACAGACAGGTACACATTGCGCTGCAGTCGCTGTAATCATCCTTTAAGACCTCCACCACTCAGGTCTCTGTGCTCCCTGCCACAGAAATAAGAAACAACCCTCTTGTTTCTCTTTTACTGGGTGGATGTGGAAATGTTCCGCAACATAAGCCACTGTCACCTACTGACCTAATTATCCATAAATCTAACCTTTACCTTCTAACCCTTCACTGCTTCTTCCACATGACCTTTCACAACAAGAAGGTCAAATTAGAGCTTGCACAGTCAAATGAACCAATGTAACCCCCTAAAGTCCCTCGAATGTGTCTCTCCATCAAGGAATCCCCTGGATTTTGCATTTGTGTGATTTTTGGCTCTTAAATTGCAAAAGACATACCCGTGTGGCATGGAGGAAACATGTAATTTTCAAAATTGGACATGGGCAATGATGAGGTGACTGCAGGGAGGATAGTGGTATAAGCTGCCTTAATGGTAATGGGAAAATATGATAATAATTCAATATAATAATTAAAATTTTAAATAAAATGCTAATGCATACAAAATTTTTATTTTTATTAATTTAATATTGCATTGTAAAATATATGTTTATTAGAAATACTTTAGATAATGAAAGAGACTGGCTGCCCAGCCCCACAAGCCTGCTGTGAGGATGCTGCCTGTCACTCATGTGGCTTAACTTTCATATGCTTATGACCTTCTCTGAAAGGTGCAGGAGAGGTTGAGAGGAATGACGATGCATGGTCTCCCTCAGAGGGACTGATGCGCTGAGGGTCACGGTCCCTCCTTTGGAACAGAACATCACTGATGGTTTGCAGCCCAGGCATGAGGAAGGGTGCTCTCCAGGTTGGCACAGGTGTCCCTAGGCAAAGAGTGGTCCACATGCTCAACCCACCACACATTAACATTCACATGGGGAGCAAACCCTCTTGGTAGGAAGGAGCCCATTGTCTCCTTGAACCAAATTTGTTAGAGAAGAATCAGCTGCCTACAGACTGAGGATTACCTCTCTCCTCAGGAGCCTGATTGTGGGGACCCTTCAGGAAGTGGCCATAAAGAAACCTGAAGCAACAGTCCATAATCATGAGACAGGAGGCCACAGGTCCCAACCAGCTGCTGACCTGGTGTCCCTTGAAGACCAGGGTCTTGGGCCAAGGGAGGGCTCTCAAAAACTTGCAAATACTGTAAAAACACCACCATTTGTTTTTCAAGATTTATGTTGGAGACCTCCAGGAAAATGCCACCCCTCTTGCTCCCCTGAGATGCACTGCAGGGGCCCATCACACGTGGAGAAATGTGGACTTTGGCTCCACAGCTGGTTGACGTGATTTTTTACAGATGTTTCATCTTTGTTTCCTGTAGTTGCGCAGAGGTCAGAAAGCTTCTTAGTTTTCACCAGCTGTCACTTTCTTGACTGCAGTGGTCCTGACAGTTTACACATTGGTGGCCACCCAGAAGAGTCTGGCAGCTAGGAATGCATATATGTGCCTAAAATCACCCTCAACTATACCACACACCTATCACTTTGTGCCACTGTCCATATTCTTCTTGGAGGTGGTACAATGCCCTCCTTCCCGTAGCATCTCTCTGCGTGAACCATGAAGGGTCTCAGTCTATGAGGAGATGATAGTCATTTTTATTGTTGCAAATTCCACTAAGGTTATTTTTTGAAAGTAGACACTCATAGTTTACAGCAGCCACAGAAACATTGTATGAGTTGTTGACACAGAACTGTACATTACCACAGGATGTACCAGATCTCAGATGACAATAGCAGTTGTCTCCATCACAAGCTCTAAATCCACCCCAGAACACAAGGACCCTTCTATCAGAGACACATGGAATCCAACATGTTCCTGCTACTGAGGCAGGTGTGTGATTTTGGTACACTGTAGGCATCTACATCAGAGTCAGCTCACTCAATAGTTTGTAGGAGTGATTGCTTCTACAAGGTCTAATCAGTGTCCCTCTGTATTTATGCTATACCTTCTGTCTGGACCCATTCATTGCACCTTCACCAAAGGACTCCTTGCTGTGCGTAGAGTGGTCATACCATTTCCATGACAACAGTTCTCATTTGGTGCACTATGATCCATGTTGCAGGTTAATATTTTCAGGGTACGTGGAGCTTTGCCTGAGGTTGTAGTATGAAGGGTTACATGAGTTTTTGATTGGCCGGCAGAGTATCTGTGGGGGTGAGTAAGTGCAATTTCTGCAACACCTGCCTGTGTTACAAAAGCACTTCCACGTGTAAAGCTGCAGTCACTTCCACAGCATGAGTTGCTGTCACAGTGCTTGAAGGATTCACTGTCAGAATGCTCTCCATCATTCACCACACAGTTTCCACATCAAGAAAATGCCATACATTTATTTGAATAATTGGATTTACTCTGGGAGATTCAACGTTTAACTCTTAATTAACTATATTTTCTGTATGCACCTTGGAACAGTTACTGAAGGTCTCTAGCAATACAGGGTACCTCTCCCTGACACAGGTGGCCATCCTCTGGAAAACACAAGTTCCCTTATGACAAAACAGAACAAAACTTCTTCAGATTGATTGCCTGGATATAACTGATAACAATAAATGTTTTGACAGAACACCCAGCAAGATGAGGCTATTATTTTTACATAGACAATATATAAAGGGAACTGAGCCATGTTCATGGAACCCATTTCTAATCACAGTTAAGGGTTAATATGGCTGAAAAGGAGTATAAATATTGGCTACAAAATTGTCATCAAATGGACTCCCTGGCATCACCTAATTGTCCATGGCAGTTGCTATCTAACATTATACATGACTATGATGCCGTTGTAATAACTTACATGAATACTTTGTATCATGGTGTCAAATAAACTACCTAGACTTACCAGAATTTGAGCACATTTTGACAGATTGATGTACCGAGTGGGAACTCATAAGACAGCTTTTTACATTTCTTAGGTGGTCTTCATAGAACTCACTGTTGAGTCCAGAGGTTGCCCTGGCATATGCTTGAGAGACTGGGTGGGGGATTCTCTGTACCCCAGCATATACATGGGTCCCATTGCATTGGAGTCTGCTGCTGCCTGAGAAACGACATGTTCAAACCTTCAGAAACACTTTAGGGGTTGGATTTCATAGACCAGGTCATCCAAATTCTTCATACCTTTCAGGCTCCCATAGCATATGTCCATGGTGACCGCAGAGAGAGGTACTCATCCAGAGAGCGGATGTAGTAACAGTGGAGGAGAACCAAGGGGTAATCCATAGGTAAGTCTCCCTCGTCAACCTGAGTCGTCATCACCAGTTGCTGGGACCAGAATCTTTTCTTGTGCCACATGCAGATGAAGTGTCTCTGGCCCCCAAAACCCAGTCTATAGGAGAGCAACCTTACCATGGGGAAGCTCCTTTCTGGAATCACCACCTCATCGGACATGTAGCACCATGAAGGATGACTATGAGAATGTTGGGCAGGGCTGGTGTCACCCAGAGCCCAAGGACAAAGAGGAGTGTCCTCAAAATGACTAGGACCTCTGACAGCCTTTTTTCCCTACTTGGGGACAACTGTCAGTGGGAATGGAGAAAGGGAGGATCCTCAGTGAAACCACATCCAAACCATCTACAGCAGCCACTGGTTACCAAGGAGATAGTGACAAAGTTTGTACCCTCTGTGGGTCAGCTAAGAGGACTAGGTCACAGAGACAGGGTGTGGCAGAAGGTGAAGCTGGGCCTGAAGCCATCTGGGAAGTCAGAGTGAACCCAGACAGTGACCTCCCTGAGCAAAAGAGGAGAGCTGGGTGGCAGGGCCTGCTCAGGACACCAGGAACCTATGAGAACACAAGGTGGAACTCAGGACACCAGGGTTTTTGTTTTGTTTTGTTTTGTTTTGTTTTTCAGGACACCAGAGGGCACCAGTGCTACTAAGTTGAGAGACCCAGCTGAGAATCTGGTTCCTTGGGGTTGCAAATACACTTCCTTTTGGGGATCAATGATTCCCTCCCTTAGTATTGTCTCCTAAGGCAATGCCTGCTTCTTTTTATGTGTCCTGTAATTCATTATATTCTCTGCTGAAAAAAAAAATAGTTGGAAGAAACTGGATTTGGAGTTAATTTCATTGATCATCTAGGTCCTCTTTGTCACCCTGTCCTGAGAGGGTCTGCTTTTCTTGGATGACAGAAAGAACATGTTAGGGATTCTCACTGTCCCTGACTAAGGTTGATCCTTCCACACTCCAGTGCAGTGCTGAGCTGGCAGCACTGAATCCATGTGCTGAGCCACACTCTCTTCACACGGCACAGATCATCCCACCTGAGGATGATCAGCTCTGTTCTCTCTGCCCCATGAGGATCCATGTCCTCTTCAAGGGCAGTGAGTCACTTGCCTCTCTCCCAATGGCTGAATATTGAGGATCAGGTTTCACCCCTTCTGTGATTGAAATCAGTGTCCTGTATGGAGAAGATATGAGTCTGGGGACAGAACATCTCTTAGTGTGTCCCCAAGTTGTAAGCAGGTAGCCCCAGACATGGAACCCTGTCACGGAACTGCTGGACATGTTTGTGAGTGGGTCTCTGACCACAGTCCTGGATGGGGAGCTCTATGATATGTCTCAGGTTAATTTGCGGAGCCCATGGGGATCATGAGACCAACTGTATGAGGACCTAATCCCCTCCCACCTTCTTTTTTTTTCATCCAGGTCCCCCTGAACCCACCCCAACATCACACTCTGTCCTCTATTCTCCAAACTCTCACTAAATCTATCCTAGGCATGAAGCCTCAGGTAGCTGGGTCCCTGCTCTCTCCATTATAACCCTAGTACATTTTGCTTTAAATGCACCCACCTCATCCCCTCCTGTTCATCTTCTGTGTCCTTCTCTCCATGAGAATCCGAGGGTAGTTACACTCAGGTGATCTGAAGCTTGCATCAGCCACCTTCTGAGCTGATGTGTGGTATGCACATGTTTTTTCATGCCGCATATAATTTCCTGCATGGCAGACTTGTGTCAGGTGGAGACACAGTCGATGAGTGACCTCAGAGCACCTGTATCAACTTACATATGTGCAGAGAACACCCCCATGTGGCCCATGAGCCAAAGAACATCAAGGTGGTCAAAGCTATAGGAAGATGGGGTCAGACAGCAGTCAGATAAGGGATGGGTGGCCTGGTCACCTGCACTCTTAAAATGTACCTGGTGACCAGAGACCAGATATACAGGGAGATAGCTGTTCATTTTTTAAAATGCAGCAACAGTCGAAGCAGCAATAAGAAAGGAACCCACACCTTAAAAGCCAAAATGGAGAAATTTCATAATGAACACATGAAATGAACTAAATATCCTACCTAAGAAGTTGCACAGAAGACAAAGAGTGTAAATTAATTGAGTATAAGGCTTATTAACACATATACAATGATTTTATGTCTTTTCTTTATACCACTCTCTAGAAGTATTAATGGAATTTTTTTTACAACTACAGTGTCTACCACACAATAAAACTGTATATATCACACCCACTAAATGTGCTCATTCTAGTGTTTGGTCTCACCAATTTACTCTAACAAATGCCATCATGTGTACAATATGCTGTCATGTCAAATGATAATGATGTTCTCTTTTGTTTCATTATACACCACCTCTCCCTTGCCACCACCCTCACTGGTCACTTTCACATTCTTGAAACAATTTATTGGGTTTGGTTCTTCAGGCATCTCTACTTCACAATTCCATCATAACCTTTAGTGCTTGTGACAAGCTTATGTGACATTTTAGTATCTGTTGAGAACTATCTTTCCTGGCTCAGGGACTGTAGACTCACCAAAAATTGAGAGGGCCCCAAGGCTGGGGCTGAGTAAAGGAGGCCTCTGGGAAAATAGGCCACCAAAAAGACAAAACCTGACCCTCACATAACCCTGCTTTTCCCTGGACGATAGCTGGATAGTCAATGAGGGGAAGATCCCTCGATGCCAGGGACAACCTGAGAGAAGCACAGTCACATAAAGCCCATCAGGGAAGGATTTCAGGGACAGGGCGAATGGGCAAAAGACCCTCACCCCTCATATTTGCCATGGCCTGAGTCCTCATTTTATCTGAAAGAAGTCTCCTCATGCCTTGGATGTTCTGCTCCCCCCACCTGATTCAGGCTTGAAACAATGATAGAGGCAGGTACAACCCTAAACTGGATCAGACGGTTCCTGGGAGCGATTTGGCCTGGAAAAAGAATGCATTAAGTCCTATGAAACCTACTCTTCTAATAATGCTCTCAAGTTCATGAGTACTGGTGTTTAGGGTCTGAACATAGGATGAGTTTATTTTGCCAGGTTTTAGGGCCAAATAGGTGTCACTCTGTCTATCAGACCCTGATTCAGAAAGGTTCTGGTACTCCCTTTACTTGCTATTCTTAAACCATATCTCCTTCCTTTAGTCATTACTGTTTATCCTTGATTGTTGAGATTTACATGCATGGTATGTATCCCTAAAGGAGCTAAATGAAATAAAAGCACAAGGAGAAAGTTGTGTGAGGCTCTTCTCCTCTGAGAGATTAGTGAACCTTTCCTCCCCAGCAGATCTTGTATGAGGCATTTTCATATAATCCATGACACTGGAGGACACCACAGGATGGAGCTCCCCTTTCAAGTGTCCATTGTCAGGATGGACTACCATTTATTACTCATCTGCTTCCTGAAACATATATCTGTTGTTTCCAAGTTTTGGCAAATATGAGTAAATCTTGAGGTTCCTGTACTGATATAGTTGTTATTCCCCTTTGAGTAATTACCAAGGAGGATGACCGTTGGATCCTGTGGTGAGAGTGTGTTCAGTTCTGTAAGAAACTGCTGAGTTGTCAGTGAACATGGCTATGACACCCTGCACTCCTGACAGTGATGACTGAATGTACAAGCTGCTCATCACACCCTGCACCCTGAGTCTTGTCCTAAAGGAAATGACAGTGTCTGTGAGGCTCCATGCTGTGCCCTGTTGCTCCCTGTGCCTGCTCTGTGCCAACACCGTGTAATTTTAGTCACCATAGGTTTAGGTGAGTCTTTTTCTCCAAAAATGATAAATATTTGGTGTACCATTCTAAATGTGCCCTTCTAATACTTTTCCCATTCCAGATCATTTTCATTTTCACAAAACTCTTAGAAGCAGAGTGTTTATTTCAAAAGCAGGTTGGGTTTTTGACTGGGATTTAATGGAAACTATACATGTTATTGATGAACAATTGGCATCTTAACTACTTTGAATTTCCTATCCACGAACACAGTTTGTCATTTATTTCTTCCTTTATTCATATTCTCTGAGCAACATATATAACTTTCAGGGATAGATCTTGTGATGCACATTTCACATTTATTGTAAGGTGTTTTCTCCTTCTTTTTTATATTTGCAGTTTTTTTTAAATTTCCAAATTGATTTTCCAGTTGCTTGATGCTTGTATATTAATCAGCTTGAATATTTATATTTTTCAGATGCTTTCAGGA
This sequence comes from Pteronotus mesoamericanus, assembly GCF_021234165.1. NCBI lineage: Eukaryota > Metazoa > Chordata > Mammalia > Chiroptera > Mormoopidae > Pteronotus > Pteronotus mesoamericanus. The sequence continues at coordinate 19,715 of NW_026555058.1, read as the reverse complement.
TTTCTATGTAAATAACTGCATAATTTTTTAATGGAGCACTGTGCTTTTTCCTGAAGCTTCAGCGGACTTGCGAGGCAGGCTATGGTGGTGTGTGAGCATCACTGTGATCCTCGCAGGTGCTCAGGATGCAGTGCAGCTGCACCACAATGATAGCAACTCTCATAGCACCACCTCCAGCCAGGAATCCTGTCCAATTTTAAAAGCTTCACCGTGGTCCCTGGCAAGACCCTGTGGCAGGACTTCATTCCCACACTGCATGGGATTAAGAAGGTTCCATTGCTTCTGTCTGAACCTTCTTTGACCCTCTCCTGCACCCCAGCCAGGACTGCTCAGAACCCAGTATACGGTTAGGTTTACAGAAGGGAGCTGACCTGGGATTTGAGAGCCTGGAGGGTCTTGTTTGACAGAGCAAGGCCTCCTTGTCCCATTGGGGCCCCTTCATCACCCAAAAAGCCTGGGCCTTCCTGTGGGATCAGGATGTGCAGCAAAGAAAACAGCACCACTTGAGATGAAGAGCTCAAGTGGTACAGTGTCTCCTCCTACTGGGCAACAGTCAGGCCTTAAAGTGTGTCAGGGAAAAACCCTCATGAGGGTGTGGATGAGGGAATTGCATGTACCATTTCTAGACACAGTTTCCTGCAGTGCAGGTAGCACCTCTGTTTCCAGTTCCCTGGATATCACCATCCCTCACACATGGTGGGAAAGGCGGAGGTCACAGTCTGACCAGTCACCAGTGGTGACATGAAAGACCACCTTCTCACCCACAACCAGAAGCTCCATTCCCAGCTCAGCTGGAAGCCCACAGGTGGAGCTGTGAGGTGCTCTGAGGGCCTCCAGGCTGTGCTGCTGTGTCTCCTCCCATTGGTTCCACTGTGGATTGTTCAGGTTTGAGGCCCTGCCTGCAAGCAGAGGCGCCACAACCATTCCCATTGGGGCTCAGTTGGGAATGCACCAGGGCATGAGGGGACCTGGCCCTGCCATGGGCACAGCTGGGAATGCTGTTCTGTCCTCCTCCAGGTGCCACCCTCAGTTCATGAACTGGAGGAGCCAGGAAGACAGACACTCCATGGTGATTCCTCAGTTGCAGCTCAGCATTACCCAGAGGCCAGCAATAGACAGTGGTCACACAAAAATTAGCTGAACTGCAGAGACTCTTCTTTTTGCTGAGAAGTGGTGATGTGCCTTGCCCCAGTCTTGGATACATCCTATTGGAAAGAGAGCACACATGTGCTCAAGCCCAGAGGGTAAGAACAGAGGTCTGGGGACATATTGTCTGAGGATGTTGCTAGCTGGGGGCTACACCAGAAAGAGCTAGAAGAGACCAGGCCCTGTACCATGTGTACAGTAATGTCACCAAGCAGAAACATTTTCCTAGGACTCTCTGTGTGCAGGGGCCATATGTTGTGAGTCACTCTTCTCTGCTGAGTAACACCTGGGGTCTTTCTAGAAGGGAGAGCTTCCATTCACCCACCTGGGCCACTGAGTGTTGAGTGACTCCTGCCCCGTTCCCTGCAGAGATGCTTTCTCACCTCCCTGGGCTCAGCTTCAAAGCAACCTCATTTGCAAGCAAGACAAAACCCAGGCCTGTTTCCCTTTCACTATGGTCCCCACAGGCTGTGAAGGCTCATCAGTATCCTTGTTGTTACCAGACTTGTCCAGCATCTTAAAGCCGGGAGCCGTGTGTTGTGTGTCTGACTCATAAACACCTGACATGGGGCTCCAGGAACATGGAGATGGCCACTGTTGTCTCTGTTGTCTAGAGGGATGCTGGTGTGTAACTGGCCCTTGGTGTTGGCTGAAGTAGTTAATTAAATCTAATCAATAAATATGAGCATACAAATTCTGGGAATGATGGAAGATCCATAAGAGCAAAATCTGGAGACCTCCCATTGAGCACCCTTGTCTATGGCTTTCCCGTGGGTCCAAGTAGCCCCAAGCAGGGGAACCATTATGCAGAATTGGGGCCATGCTTCAGAAGACGGTGTGAGTCCAGGGCTTTCTATCGGTGAGCAATGCTTAGGCAATTCCAGGTGAGGTTTCCTGTTTAAATGTGTCCACACACAGGGGACTGCAGAGCCTGTTCAGTCAGGCTGACCTGGGAAATACCTGTCCCCTTCTTCTTCTTCCTCCCTGTGCTGGGTCTCTCATGGGGTCAGTGATGGGAGACCTGAAGGTGCACAGCAGTATTTATAGAGACAGGGAGTCATTAACCTTGTTGTTTTTTTTGTCCTCGTGTCCATTCTCAGGTGCAGCTGTACGAATCAGGTTCCAAGGAGGTGTAGACCTGGCAGACCCCATCTCTCCCCTGTGCCATCTCAGGATACAGTGTCTCTAGTAACAGTGCTGCTCAGAGGTGTCTCAGGCAGCCCCCAGGGAGAAAGCTTCAGTGGCTGGGAAGGACATGAAATGCAGCTCCAATTGATAAAATGAGTACATACATTTATTAAAGTTTGGTCAGTCATCAACCCAAACACATCCAGCAACCAGTTCTCCTTAAAGCTGAGTTCCATAAGCACCGAGGTCATGGCCATGTGTTACTGTGCTAGAGGCATTGTCAGGGGGCATCAGCAAGAGCCCAAACACAAACTTCCCTGCAGAAAACAGGAAGGCTTGGGTGCTGGGAATGCTCAGGACACCAGGGGGCACTCAGGACCCAGTGATCTGAGCATCCTCCCCAGGAACAGCTGTAGGTTGTGGGTAAGCCCTTGGTTACCATATAGCTTGGGGTTTTCTCTTCATAGGACATTTGCTACATCATCTTCTCTGGATTCAGGATCTGGTCACCAACAGGACAGAAACCTCAGCAGGAAACGGCAGCCACTAGATCTCGCTTATATTCAGATCAGAGATAAAGGTCATTTCTGTTGGTGAAGAAAGGCTTGATGATGAAGGTTGTCATTATCGCAAAGACATGTACACAATACAGGTGGCTGTGGATCCTGTGCAAACTGGGAGGAGCTCCCACCTAAAGTAGCTTCAGATATGGTTTAGATGTGGTGAGTACCAGGGGATCAGAGGGAGCCCTGTTCTGACATTATCACGGTCTCAGTAGAGTAGGATAGGAATCTCCAGGAGGTATAAAATGGCTTCTGAGAGCAGGGCCAGGAGCCTGGCTTAGAGTTAGTTGTGGTCAGAGAGTGAGGGCCAACGAACATTCTAATGTTGGGCAGGGACATGGATAGATTGACTGTCCAAACAGGGGCAAAAGAGCACTCTCCCAGAATTTCTTATCAGAATGTCCAGATGAGGACAGACATGGGTAAAGAGAGTGAGTTTTGAAAGCTCCCAAATTTCCAGCATCAAAACCTGGAGGCAGACACTTGAGTATACCTAACAATTGCAATAAAAGAAAGGGAGATATTCATGGGCTGGGGTGCATAGCAACCCAGGATTATGGGGAAGCAGATAAGAACCAACTAGTGATCACATAGCGGCTTTGGTGGGTCAACTTGAATTGCATCTTCTACTGTCTGAGATTTTTCTCATTGAACTAAAGCTGGTGAGTCAGCTGCCTTCTTCCAAGAATTGCAGCTTCTGGAGAGGCTGAACGTCATGAGATATATATCCTGCACTGGAGTCATTCTCAAAGGTGTGAGGTTCACATTTGCCCTGTGAGCTGTAAGATGTGAACCCAGATACTTCTGTAGACTTTTCCTGTGGCCATTGTTAACACACACACACACACACACACACACACACACACACACACACACACACACGGTAAGGTCTCATTCATGAGATTCATCAGCCATTTCCCCTGAATCTTCATTCAGCAGATAAACTAGTGACAGACCACAAAGACATTATTGAGGATGATGTCGGGGGAAGCTGCCTGAGTGTGTTGAGTGGGCGGGATACATGATAGTTAATTTGGGGTTCTGCTTTGATAAAAAATATGTTCCTCTACATCATTTAGAGATTCCCATGATGATATTTGAAATCAGTGGATTTGTGAATCAGACTGCTCTCCACAATAGGTAGGGATGTGCTTGAAAATTGCTGGCCTAATGAGGACCATTGTGACCCTCCTGCCTGATGACTTTGAGACTGGACCATCCACATGAGATTTGGTCCAGCCTCCAGCACCACGGGCATGTGAGCTCCTCTGGGCTCTGAGGCCTAAGTGTTTGAACTAGAAGTAACCTCATCATTCCTCTGTGACTTTCACATTTCCCTTTCTCCTCAATTTACCATGAACGTCCTTTCTGTCATAATCTCTTAATTCCTCAGAGGCACAGTGCAGGGGTAGGATGTGTGCCCCTGTCCCAGGATCACTAGGATGATACAGGTGTGACCTGGAGGTGGATCTGGTCCCTGTCAGACACAAGGTCCCATCAGCATTACTAACATCACACAGGCTGTGTCCTCACTTCATGTTCCTCCTCATCCTGCTGCTTCCAGGATGGACAAGGGACCATGACAGAGGGCCATGATCATGTTATAGAAATTATTACTATTTGTTCTAACTCTGCATAGCCTCAGGTCACAGGTGCACCCTGTCCATTTGTGGTCTCACCCCTCCTCCCTGATCAGGAAAACACCACACACACTTGTTTACAGTCATCTGCATTCTTGTGAAAACCAGAGAGAGAATAGGGAACTCAATAAGCAAGTTGTGCTCTATCCACACCACAAAATTTTATTCCCCTTCAAAAATAAAAAGAAGTGAACATGTCCAAGAACATGAATGATCCTTGAAGACCGAATGCCCTTAGGAATAGGTAACCCTCAGCATTACAATGGCTGTGTGTTTTCACATCTGTGAGATCCTGGGGTCGTCAAGGGCACAGAGACAGCACAGAAAGTGATGGCGGAAGCAGGGGCAGAAATGAGGCATTTTTACTTAATGGGTACTGACTCACTTTGGGAATGTAAGCATTTCTGGATTTCGATGGTGATGATGGTTGCACAGCCGTATGAATGCACTTAATGTCACTGTGTCCATTTAAAATAAATTAACACAGTGAATGTTAGTTACTGTGTTATACCACAAATGCCACACAAGCACTAATGAGAGGTTTGCATGTGTTTTTCAGGAAAAGTGGTGTCTCCTGGCCCTGCAGGGCTGGAATGGAGTGAGGGCTGCAGGCAGGGGCTGGTGTGGAAGGTTCTGAGGAGCTTGCCTTTGGAGAGGGACCTCTGAAGGTGTGTCACTGTCTCATGGATGTTACAAGGAGAATAGTATGTGGGAAGAGAAGACGCCTGGATGAGGATTCTGGGTCACAACCTTCCCTGAGGAGAGAACAATGTGTACATTGGATGTGTGGGGCAAGGATGGAATGTGAGTCACATCCTGAGAGAGTGCAGGTCATGACAAGGACCTGATGTCTCTTCATGGTAGATGCGATGTGGGTACTGTGTCATTATGGCTCCATCATCTCTGACTCATGGAGTCAGGGGTCTGGTGAGTGAGGACACACAACTACCCACACACAGGACCGTGCTGCAGAGATTGGACCATCACTCTTTCTTTGGGAGATGCTTTGTCGCCATAAATTTTCATTTTGCATCCTCCTCCATACAGTTAACCAATATTTCCCTCTTCTCTCAGCTGCAATGGGAGTGAGGAATATGACAAGACCTTCAACAGGTTCCACTTATCTGGGTGTTATTGTCTAAAGGACCATGGGTCTAAAGTTCCTGAAAAACTGGGAAACAGAGACACCTAGGTATCACATAAAATGTGTCTCTGCACGGAATCACAGGGGCAAGTGAGGGAAGGTAGGGCACATCCATCTTCCCTGCTATCTGAAGCAGGTTAGGGCAGACATCACTGGGCAGTCCAGGGCCATGTATGGGGCTCAGGTTCCTCCTTCACATTGGGCGAGGGGACCAGAGAAAGTTACAGAGCACAGGTGTCCCCTGGGTCACATATATGTTTCTGTCTAGAGTTGTTTTTATTGATTCTATCCCTTGGAAACCACCTATATACTGGTCACACATGGCTGGTTGCAAGGGCTCTTCACAGGTTTCCCCAGCACCTGCAGGACAGGGGTGTCATCCTTGTCACAGATGTTACCTCTACCCCACGTGGTTGCACCAATCCCTCTTTCTCAGCTCTTCTGTTGACAAAGAAAGGGGTCTCCTGAAACATTTCTCATGTATGGAAATCTCAAGTATAGTTCATTGATACCCTCCCTTGGTCAGATGTGCCCTAGGCCTCACCACGCACTATTAAATAATGGGGAGAGCAGAGAGAATGTTCTGTGTATAGAGGGTGTGTGAGGCTTAGAGAGGCACACCTGGTGTTAAGTATTTACCGGGCTGTTGAATCCAATCGCATTTTACCTCAGTTGGGTTGTTTAATAAAAGACAATGACTCTGCATTTTGGTTTGCCTCCATCTGTCACCTTGGCCTATCATGAGCTTCCCATACCCTTCCCAGGATATCAACTTCCAGACACCCTTCCCCTCAGGAGCCTTGAGGGGCTCATTTGCAGGTAGGGTCATCACTTCACTTCAAGAAGTGGCAAATCAGATGAAAAAGGACACAGAATGTGTAACACCTGTCTCAGCTACAGGCCTTGGACTGGACTCTTGGTGGCAGGTCCTAACCAGCGTGGCCAGTTGCCTGGAGCTGGGCTGAGACAGAGACTGTTCCTGCCCTTACACCCACAGGGCCAGGGCCTCAGCCAGGAGAAGGGGATGGCTGTTCTTTAATTTGTGAGAATTTTTACATAAAATAATATTTTATGTGAAATTATGATTGTCCAATCTGGAAATGATGAGTCTACTTCATGTCTTTCCCATTATTTGGGAAGACGTTTGGGCTTAATGTTTATCTATTTTAATATCCAGTTGAATTGTCCATGATATTAATATAGTGTCCTTCACTTAACTAGATCAACATTAATATTTAGACAGAAAAATTAGGTGCCCTTTACCTATTTCCAAGGTGTGTTATAACCTAACTGCTTTCTTATCATTGACCAACATCAAGTCCAAAAGGAGGAGTGTGTTCAGGATATAGGAGGGCATGCAGCAGGGATCTCAGTCTCTTCCCACATATGACAACAGAGACCCTCATATGCAAATTTCACTTCCAGCTCCAGGGTAAATCCTCCCCTGGTCAGTGGGGGCTCACAGCTGTCTCCTCACTCAAGACTGAGTCTCTACAGAAGGCAGAGCTGTGCTCTAGGAGAAGATGAGAGTCCTGGGTCTACTCCTGCGCCTGGTGACAGCCCCTCAGGGTAAGTGTCTCGGATGTCAGGTATGCATGTATGGGGTGCATTGTGGGGGTGTGTTGACTACATGTCTGACAGACAGATGTTCCTTGTCCCCAGGTGCCCTGTCCCAGATGCAGCTGCTGGAATGGGGCCCAGGATTGGTGAAGCCATCACAGAACCTCTCCCTCACCTGCACTGTCTCTGGATTTTCTTTAATGATCAATGGTGTGCACTGGACCCGCCAGGCTCCAGGGAAGGCACTAGAGTGGGTCACTGTTATAAATAGTGGTGGAAGCACAAACTGCAACCCAATGCTGAAATCCCAGCTCACCATCACCAGAGACACTTCCAAGAGCCAAATAAATTTAACACAGCCAGGGACAAGGCTGTGTATTACTCTGCCAGACCCACAGTGAGGGGAAGTCAGTATGAGCCCAGGCACAATCCTCCTTATAGGAGACAGGAAGGTTTGGCTGCAGGGGCTTCTCAGGACACCAGTGAGCACTCTAGTCTCACCAATCACAGCGAACAGTCCAGGAGGCAGGTGTGTGCCTGATAGTGAAGGAAGGCATTTCCTCTTGAAAGAAGGAATTCCTTCTCAGAGCTCTTAGCTGCATCCAGGGACATTGCTTTCCTCTCTGAAAATCTAACTTCTCACATATTCACTACAGACAAGGTACAAGAAAGTAAACAAGTTTGCAGATGAAATATCACTAAAGACCACTAACCTATCCTTCACACAGTTCTTTTTTCTATCCTTCCTCTTAACAAAGTGCATCATATTTCTTTATGAAATTAAACTTAAAATGTTACCAGGGAGTCTTTGATCCAGAAAAAATTCCAGGTTAGTACTAAAACATAAGTACACATTTATAGTTCCTTTCTTTGTGTTTGTAGAAGCTACTAACATCCTACAAGACTTTCTAATTTAAAGTTAGCAAAGTACTGAATGACCATGAATGGAATCTACTCAGCAATGAAAATAATGACCAGCCATCAATGTAGGTGGGCCTCAGTGATCATTCAGCATTGAGTGAGACATGGTCAGAGACTACAAGTGAGCGTGTCCTTGTGCTCACAGGGCCACCCTAGGAAGGCAGTGGAAGGCTTGGCTTTTTGTCCCTTTCTTTCACTTCCAGGTAGGAAGGTGCACTCTGTGAAGACTTGAGGGTTCCCTCATTATTAGCAGAGCCCTGAGGGATGGACAGCTCCACAAAGGGAAGCAAACACCTACAGGCCCCTGTGAACACACAGTGTCCATCACCAGGTGTGATGTTGACTTGACAGTCACTCTCTCTTCCAGGAGTCTCCATCTGTGGTTCTCCCACAAGGACAAAACCCCATGACAGTGGACACTCCACTCATCCTCTATCCCCTGCAATGGCCTTTCACCACATCCAGGCCTCCAGTACCACCACAATCTGCTGGAAATGACATTATATCCATGGGAATAGATCTGCATCTCTACCTGATGACAGATTCTCAGCCCTTTTCCTAACAAAACTCTGCTGCAGGTTATTTGCTGCTGCTAGGAACAAAGATGTCTGTTCTCCACACACAGTAAGGAGTTCCAGTAGTCAGATCTGATTATGTGGCAACTCCTGTCTCCATGACCCTCTTATCCTGCTGGTGGGAGAACTCTGCCAGGCATGTAAGGGTGGGGCAGACAGAGATCCAGGGAGCTAGGTGTGCTGCACCCAGGACAAGGCCTCTATAGCAGGATTGGGGTCAATTGGGCAGAATGTGTCCTGTATTTTGGTGGCTGCTGCATGTATCTCAACCACAGCACCCAGCAGCTTGGAGCTGACTGAAGGACATGGACATCTTCTCTTCTAGAAAGGGAACTTGTAACCAGCAGCTGGCAGCATGGAGTCTGTGCTTTTGAACACATTTGTCTTGAATGCATTTTCTGCACTAGGAGAGGGAAGGAAGGGTGTGTGCCTTCACTTTGGTTGTCTAGCTGTGCCCACTGTTAGCATCTCTTCTGGAGTGAATTCTTCCTCACTGTCTTTGTTCCAAGAGGACTATCTCCAGTCACAGTGGGGCTTTAAAAACAATCTCTACCTTTTGACTAGGGTTGACTAGCCTTTGTAGCTCCTACTGCCCTCATGATGGAGGTGAAGCCCTGTTGGCCCTGTTTTTGTTGTTGTGAGAACTTCACACGAAAGCTTCCTTTGGAACAAATCAAAAGCACATGTTGCTAGATAACCCCAGATGTAGCAATGGACAGCAGACATCTGGAGCCTAATCATCCTGCATAACAACATGCTTCTTCCCTGGGAAAACAGCTCCCTGTGACCCTCCTACCTGCTCCAGGAAACCACCGTGCTGTCCTCTGTTGCTCTGTCTGGACTGCCTGGGAGTTTCAATGTAGAGGGACCATTAGTGTTTGCTCGGCTGTGCCAGTGTCACTACATTCTGCTCGATGTCCTCAAAGTTGATCTGTATAGTTGCTTAAAACAAGATTTCCTTATAATTATTGTAATGATACTGTAACAATAAAATACTGAAGTGAGTGGTATCCAGTGTTTATCTGAGATGAGAAAGAACAGCTGTTTGGGATGCAAGGATTCCAGTAGAAGCCCCAATACTGCTCTGACTGGGGTGAAGGCAAGGGGAGTTTTTGAACAAGGAAAGGATGCATGTACAGGGCCAGAGGGGAGGAACTCCTATCATTGCCAACACAGTGAGTGAGTCTTTAGCTGCATATGATACTGTGAATTCTAACAGTTGTCTGCAAATTTTAGCGCCATAGTCAGGATGCCTCTTTCTTGTTGTGCAACAGTTGTGTGAAATGCAGTGTTGGGAGCCCACTGCAAAGGAGACTCTGCTGAGTCCAAGCCCTGCAGAGGTAAGCAAAGAAAGTTGTGTCAGGTGGTTTTCTGGAATGGCTGACTGTGCTTCATTTTAAGATGGCACCACTGTTGTCATATTCTCACAGTCAGAACCCTTCACATATGATTTGTCCATCACAGATTCCTGAAGGTGCAAATAAGTGTGGCTTATTACAAACTCATGCTCTACAGAAGACCTGCAACCTGACTCTGCCTCTCACAGGAAGTACCAGCCAGGGAACATCTGCTTCCCAAGCGCCTCCTGCCATGGTGCAACCACCGTCCTGCTCCCTGTGTCCATGAACTCCACTGATTGTGAGACCTCACTTTTATGGGGTCACGGAGAGCTAGTCCTCCCTGAGGGCTTAGTGGACATGGCCCAACATCTTACACTGTCCTCTACATTGTTACTCCTGATGTTTTAAGGCTGAGAAGTAAGCTTGCATTGTGAGTATATAACATACTTCATGGTTACATCCCCTGATGGGCATTCAGATGTTTTCCATGCCTTCGTCATGGTGGGTAAAGTCACAATGATGAAGGATCTCTCTCTTCCAGACACCAATGTATTCCATTAGAAGAGAGCTCTGGATGCTGGGTTGGTCGTTATGTGGGGCTTCTGTTTTCATGCTGTGGGGAAATGCCACACTGCTTTCCAAGTGGCTGCATCATTTGAGCAAGTGTATATTTTGATGGCAGGCTTAAGTTTACTTTGATTGTTGTTTCTTCTCTTTGAGTAAGTTTATTCTGTGGTCAAGACAGCGACCCTTTACCAAATATGCAATTTGAATGTATATTCTCTGTGTGTGTGGCCTGTCTTTAAATACTTTATCAGAGTTGTTATGGTATCAATTACAATGACACATCTCCAAGGCCCTGGTGCAAGTCACCGTGATGGAGGAACCCATGGGAGGCCTCAATAAATAACAGTCCATGAAAAACAGGTAGGCTGGCCACTCACAATTATCCCACTGTCCCCATAGAGCACAGCCAAGACACACAGCCACACAGTCATATACAGTACACACTGGCACACACAGTCACACATGCAGAATCACACATTGCCATACATGCTCACATACTCTCTTGAGCACATATACACACTATTGCACGCAGTCTTACTTGTGTTTTTGAAAAAGACACAACACTTGAGCTGTGATATGAAAGTCTTCACATTACTTAGTCTCTTTTTCAAAGGTGGTCTTCTCTAGGGTCAGTATGAAGGAGTTTTGTTGATGTTCCTTATGTGGACTCCATGTCCACAATAGTGTTTCACACTATTTCCTCTAAAAGTTGTCACTGTGTTTTCCACATTAATCCCCATCCTTAAAATGCCTAGGGCAGATGGTTCTCATGCTAGAATTGCTACAACTTGTACTTAATTGATGACCTTAACTAGCATTTATATGTTTACCTCCTACAGTAACAATGATTATAAATATAATTGTGTTTGGAGTCGATGTCATACAGAGAATACGCATGTAGATCTATAGCATAAAAATGTACTTATGAGCAATTTTGTACTTTTGCCAAAACTGTGGGCTGAAAGGTATCCCTCAGTCTTGTCCATAATGTGTTTACCGGTGAAATTTCCTTTAAATTGGTGGCTCAAGAAAAAAAAATGTTTCCCCAATTTGGGTGTACACACTCCACTCCACTGAGGGACTGACTGGACAAACAGAGAGGGTGGAGAATTAAGCCATTCCCACCTGTGGGCTGGTTTCTGTGGTTAGGACAGCCGTCTTTACCGGCCCTGGTCAACTTGGTTCTCAGCCTTCAGACCATGTTGACTTGCAACAACAGATCTTCTGGATCTGTGGCAAGCAAATGCAGCTCATGGTACTTTGGGATGTCTTGCTGTCCATAAAGTAAGCATCAATTCCTTATAAATATAAGGGTAAATATGCATGTTTTTGTTCTCCTTCTCTGGAGGAACATGGCCAATTCTATCGTGAAGCACACAGTACACAGGTTTGCCCAAATTTCCTCATCAGAGCCTACACAAATGTTAACATGAAACACGACTGGGAACTTGGCAAACAAAATGGAGGCTCTCAGTAGTTAATGCCATGTTAGACTTTGCACACTGTTCCTTTACTTTCCCTGTGCCATAGGCATGTGAGGCCCATTGACAGTAGTGGATACTAGAGAAGACTCAAAGGAGATTGATGAAGACAGAATAAAGAAAACCACATGACACGAGAGGTCACTGAGGCAACTTCATCAGACTAAGCTAAGGACAGGCCCCAATACACTGGTCCTCAGTGGTTTGTCTTACAAAATATTTTTATCCATTCACCTTGGAACATATCCCATTTTCACTTACCTTCATGTGGGAATATTCTTAATGTTCATTTACTGAAAGGATACAGACATATTTGATTAATCAGATTATGGTGAACATTTGCTCAGAAAGGTTTTTTTGCTTGATGCAGGTCCCAAAGGTGATAATACACTATAATAATAATAAAAAAAATATGAACATGGAAGATAAATATACACTAGGGGAAAAAAAAACATTTTGTGCTGGCAACAAAATTAACACATGCTTGATAAATGCAGCACAGGCCCAAAGTCCTCTGGACAGTGGGGACTCTCTCAGTGTTCTGAAAGTAAGGAGCCACCTGTGATGTTCCCCAAACAGAAGAAAAAAATGCTCTTGTATGTCTGGCCAACTAAGAGAGAACTCAGTGCCTGCTGGGATGTGGGATTTGAGGACATGGAGTCCACATAAGGAACACCAACAAAACTCCTTCATACTGACCCTAGAGAAGACCACCTTTGAAAAAAAGACTGAGTAATGAACAGAGGTGCCTGGGTTCTGACCCTGAGGCCTTGGTCAGTGCAGGAATATCCATGAGGGTCAAACCTGAGACCCAGCTGCAGGAGGAGACACTGGTTCCTGCAGAGATTGAAATATGCAGCTGTGGATCACTGAGCAGTAAGTCTGTCTCCATATCAGATACTGTGGTCTGAAGTCCATAAAACAAGTGGTAGAAGGGAAGATAATCAAAAGAATGGAACATCCAGAAAAGAAAAAAAAAGGTGTCCCTCACATCACAGTCCATCCCTCACTCACTGAGGGAGTCAGACCCAGGCCTAGAATCCATGTGGAAGCCCAGCTCATGTGGTAGGAACAGGGGAGAAAAGAGACCTGGAGTGTGTGTGTGTGTGTGTGTGTGTGTGTGTGTGTGACTTATAGAGCAGTAGATATGCAATGAAATCAGGTTCACATGCTGGGATCCTCACATAGGACCTCTAAGTAGAGTAACTGGGAGACATCAGAGGTCCCCAAATACACCGAGAACTTCAAGACTTAGAGATTTTGTCTGTGTCAGTTCATCTGGCAGCTCCAGGGAGGAGGGTGTTTTGTGATTCATAGATCCCTGATTATGGGGCTCCCTGCAGAGTCACTGGGGTTTAGTACAGCCAGTTTGCTGTGTCCAGAGATGTTGAAGCACATGGCATCCCCAAGGGAGCATCCTGAAGTTAATGTAAATCCATGGGAGGTCTGTGCCCATTGAACCCAGAGAAGATCCTCCTGTGCAGGGCCTGGGGTTGGCATGAGGTGGCACGGGGGACCCATTATTTCAGGGCAGATGCCCCAGGAGAAGGTGTAGTCAGAGCTGGTGAAGGATTTTTTTCTGAGGATATGGGTCTTTTTTTTCTCAAAAACCAAATAAAATAAAAGTGGACATTAGGTGACTAAATAACCCATTTAATCAGAACTCCATCAGAGCATTTACCAAACTTGATTAGATATGAGAACGACAGTCTATGGTGTATTTCTAGGGCTTGTTATATCTGACTTGTACAGAACTGATGGCATGGATGGCTTTATTAACTCATTAGGGGCAGAATTTTGGAGATACGCTAGCCAAGCAATTAGACATGCAGTTACCAAAGCTGGACTGGTCCAGATGATCTCTGTGTCACTCAAACATGTGTTCACAATAAGGAGCTTGTCCTTTGGAGACTTGTTCCTCAGAGGGAGGATCTATGCCAGCATAGAGTTCAGGGACTCAGCAGAGGGCTTGTATCCAGTAGCAGCGATTCAGATTTAGACCCTGAGACTCTGACTAAGAATGATCTCTATGTCCTCTACGTTCTCCCAGGGGGAGCCAAGTAATTATCTGTGAAGTCCTCTTTTTCATAATTATGCAAATTAGAAATCTTAGAATAAGCTAAATGTGACTCTGTCTGTGCCCTGAGAGCATCACCCAGAGGCACACCCTCCCCTACAAAAGTCCTGCCAGCACAGCCCCTAATCATGGACTGGATTTGGAGAGCCATCTTCTTGGTGGCAGTGGCTACAGGTAAGGAGATCCCAAGTCCCTGGATTGAGGAGGGGACCAGGGAGAGTCGAGAATGATTTCCATTCACTCCTCCTTCTTTGCTGCAGGCGTCCACTCTGAGGTGCAGCTGGTGCAGTCCGGGGCTGAGGTGCGGAAGCCTGGAGCCTCAGTGAAGGTCTCCTGCAAGGTTTCTGGATACACCTTCACCAACTATGTTATGCACTGGGTGCGACAGGCCCCAGGAAAAGGGCTTGAGTGGATGGGAAGGGTTTACCCTTACAATGGTAACACAAACTACGCTCAGAAATTCCAAGGCAGAGTCACCATGACTGCAGACAAGTCCTCGAGCACAGCCTTCATGGATCTGAGCAGCCTGAAAGCTGAGGACACAGCCCTGTATTACTGTGCGAGAGACACAGTGAAGGGAAGTCAGGGTGAGCTCAGACAGAAACCTACTTGTGGGAGACAGGAGGGGCAGGGCTGCAGGTATGTAGTGGGACACCAGGGGGCACACAGGTCACACTGAAAATAAACCCAGGGGCAGGTGTGGAACTGGTGAGGGAGGAATATACTTCCTTTTAGGAGCAAGGATTTCCTCTCAAAGCTTCCAGCTGCATCTAGAGACACTTTTTTCTTCGTGGTTCTCATTTCCCACATCCTCACCGCAGACAGCAAAGGAGGAAGTGCTACTGTCTGTTTGCAGAGGAGATCCCCCCCTGTGCCTGGGACTTTTCTTCACCACGCTCCTGTGTGTCATTTTCTTCTTTGACAAAGAAACACCCTGAGTGCTCTCATCTTTGTCATGGTTGAGAAAATTTTCCCCAAATTGGGGTCTGAGCCTGTCCAGGACCCTGTGTGTTGAGCTCAGGCTCTCTGTCCTCCAACACGATGTCCTCACACCTCTCCTTCCTTCTGACACCTCTTCTCCTTGCTCTGTGATGGATGTAATCATCCCCCAGGACTACCACCCTAGAGGTCTCTGTATTCCTTGCCACACATTACACTGTTGCCCCTTATTACTGGGTGGATAAGAGCATGCTTCCCAAAATCTGTTTCAACAACTGCGGTATTTTTAGTCTGATTTTCTTTAGTTCCATTTTGAACTGATACATTATTCCATTTATGTCCCTACCAGAAAATTCAGGATAATTTCCTCAGGTCAACACCTTTAACTTACTCTCCACTAACTTATTAATATCTGTAGAGTCCTGTTATACATGACAACACTCATGTGTCATAGAAGCAGGAATCTGGATGTTGCTGTGTGTCCAGGTTCAGCCATCCTGCTTCTCTGAGGATCTGGGTCTCAGCTTCACCTTAAGAATCTGTGGACAGGCTTCCTTCCTTTGATACTAGAAGTTGTCTGGGAGAATGTGTGTGAGTGTGTGTGTGTGTGTGTGTGTGTGTGTGTGTGTGTGTGTGTTCCCACGTGCACGCGCGCACAAGTACGAGCATGTGCACATGTGTTAACTTGATTGAACATAAATTTGTGACTGTTTGCTATGTGCTGTGTGTGCATACGTATGGTTTAGTCTCTGTTCTGAGTCTCCCACAGCTCACAGATGAAGGATCTTCCTACATGTCAATGAGAACGGCGCCCCAGGGAGCCCAGCCTATTAGAAAGCCTGTGTTTCCCTCTCTGTCAGCTGGGTGTGGCCCAAAGATCAGGAGTGCATAATGGACACACCATGCTTGGGGATCATCTTCTTGTTAGAAACTGACTTTTGACAGCTTCAGGTAATGCATTCAAAGGGGTTGAAAAATGAAGTTCCCCTTACTCAAAGTCCCCTCCTTGTCTCCAGGTGTCCTGTTCCAAGTGACCTGCATGTGTCAGGCTCAGGACTGGTGAACCCCAGAGCGGGTTGCAGGGAGGGCTGCATGGGAGCCAAAGTTAATGTTTACCACAACTCTCCTTACAGAGCAGAATTTTGACCCAGGGACATGTCCCAGATCCAGCTTCTCTTACAGCTGAGCTCCATGACCACCAAGGACATGGCCTTAGGTTACTGTACCATTCACATGGGGCAAGT
The DNA here is from genome assembly GCF_021234165.1 of Pteronotus mesoamericanus. Classification (NCBI taxonomy): domain Eukaryota; kingdom Metazoa; phylum Chordata; class Mammalia; order Chiroptera; family Mormoopidae; genus Pteronotus; species Pteronotus mesoamericanus. The sequence continues at coordinate 3,390 of NW_026555058.1, read as the reverse complement.
CAGTGCCAGACCAGACACCAAAGTCAGCCTTGAGGGGACAGGGGTGATGTTAGGCCCAGGGTTGGTCAGGACACTGGATTCCTGATGCCAGTGTCTTGGGCAGATGCCGAGGGAGTGTGGGGAAAGGGTTCTCGAATCAGCCTGTAGTTCCTGTCCTTGTGCAGAAAACTCCTTCCCATAGACATTTCCTCCTATTCTTGTACTTACTAAGCACCTGCTGCTTTATTCACTAGTGTGTCTGCTAATGTGTGTCAGTGCACGAGCAATGTTACATGATCGTGAGTATGTGTGCTGTGGACCATGATGTGTGTTTAACTTTATGTGTGTTTCATATATATTTTTTCTTCTAGAGTATAGCTTTTAAAGATTGGAAGGGAGGAAGGAAGAATGATAGAAACATCAATGTGTGGTTGCATCCAGCATGACCCCCACTGGGGAATTGGCCAGCAACCTAGGCATGTGCCAGGACTGGAAATTGAAGTGGTGACTCCTTGGCTTGAAGACTGGCACTCAATCCACTGAGTCACACAAGGCAGGGCATGTTTCTAACTGTTTATATACTCTTAGTGCTGACAAGATTTTTACAGGAAAGTAAAGGATTAATGTTTCCTTATAGAATTTCATAATTTTCAACAGACTTCTCAGCTGCTGGCAAATTAGTCTGATAACATATCTTACTATACCTGCTGTTCCACGGTATCTGTATACCTTTTTTTCCCTGAGCCTGGGATCTATAGGCATCATGCTGGGTGTTTGGGCTGTGTGTGGCTCTGTGCTCATTTCTCAGTTGGACAAGGCTGCAGACAATATTGGACTCTTTCTCTGCCCTCCCTGTCCTGGCCCCTAGTCCCATGGACCCTCTATCTGCTGACAAGCCTGTTTAGGCTCAGGGCTGGTGGACCTCAACTGTCATCTTGGGGCACACATGAAACTCAGAAAGGGCTATCAGTTCAATGCTCCAGACATGGGGACCCCTCTCTCCTGCAGGAAACAGTCCTAACACCACAGTGGGAACATGAGACCCTGAGGCCTGTGATGTGCCTCTTTCAACTCCTTCAAGATTTCCTCCTGGATCCAAGGGTTTCACACTTCACTGTGGGTGGGGTTTGCATTGGGATCGTGTTGGATTTTAAGAGCAGTCCCAGGGACCCAATGCCTTGGCCCTGGTATTCAACAGGACTCATCCATGATCACAGTGGTCAGACAGAGCACATGTTCAATTAAAAGATCCTCTACAAAGAAACACATGACTTTCTCCCAATTATAAGTAAATGCCATGTTGAACTTTTCAGTCCCTAAAAAATGTGCACAGAGTGACCATATTTGCTGGTTTAAAGAGTGGACAACATCCATCTTGTTCTCTTAGTGTTTGACAAGAACACACATAGGCACACACACAACTACACACTGTCACACACAGGGACACACAATCACAACAATGCAGTCACAGTCACATTCACAGAGCCACACAGTAAACGAAGCCATGCACAGTAACTCATTGTCACTGGAAATCATACATTAGGAGTCACACATAGCCACGCACACTGCCACCAATGGCCTGCACTAGATACACACAATCACACACAGTCGAGCACTTGATTTTGAAAAGACATGCATTCACACATGAGTGGTGACACAACACTGTTCATGTCATTGTACAGCATTCCCTCTAAAATATGTCAGGGTATTTTCCACAAGTTAATGCCCAGTGCAGGAGGTCCCCCTGCTACAAGTCCTACAACACATACTTAGTAGGTGACATTAACTAGCCTTTATTTTATGTGTACCTCTTACAGTAGCACTTTTTATAAATAAAATTATGTGTTTGGAATTGATGAGATACTGAGGAAAAAAAGCAGATCCAGAACTGAAAAGTATAATTATGAGCAAATTTGCACTTTTGCCTTAATGCTTTTCAGGAGCCTATTAAAAAATGCACCAAATCTCCAGGTAATAGCAGAGATAACACACCACCAAAACTTGTGTCATGATACAAAATTATCACTTCTTTATTTCCATAACTGCAGTTCAGCATGGCAACCTTGCATTTTAACCTATAACTGTGTTCCCTACTTATCTTTATAAAGTTAGTAAAGTGTATAATTTAATAATGGTCAAATGGATAGGGAGAAAATTTGTGTAGAAATGCCCAAGGGAGTTTACTGGGGGTTAAAGTGAGGGAGAACCTCATGATCTGCTTAGTGGCCCCATGTGTCACTCCCTCTCTCCTCTATTCTCTGCTTCTCTTAGCAAAGAAGAGGAGATAAATGAGGACAGAAGCAGAAACCTCACCACAGTGTATTATAAAGTAGTGTGCTGGTGGTGTCTGAGACAGGACTAACTGGATGGGACTACATTTCTCTAACCATCACAAATGTTGATCATCATTTTAGGTGCGTGCTGGCCATTTGTATCTCAACTTTGAGAAATGTCTATTTCATTATTGATCCACTTTTAAGTTGTATATAAATATCATCATTCTGTACTGTGTAGATATAAGGTGGGCAGCATAATATCTGGACCTACTTATCTTGTGAAATGATTACCAGAGAAATATAGTTAAAATCCTACATTCCATATAGGCACATGGAGTCACAAAGGAGAGAAGAAAACAAGAAAATATGGGTTTCTTTGTGCTGATAATTTTTTTGGATCTATTCTCTTTAGCAAAATTCACACATACCATTCAGCAGTGTTATATCAGTCATCATTCTGTCCATTATATCCCAAGGACTTACTTATCCTGCTACTGGAAGTTTGTTACTTCATATCATCAGCATTGGATTCTCCCACTGGCCAACCTACACTTCTGGTATCCACAAATACAGACTTTTAATGATTTTTTAGGATCCACATACAAGTGAGTTCACAGAGTATTTGTCTTTGTCTCTGTCTCACTTACTTTGTCTATCAGTATGCCCTTAGGGTCCATGTATCTTGTCACTAATGTCAGGGATTTCTTTTTTTCATGGTGTGTGATATTCCATTATGTATCTTTTCTTTTTTTTTAATTTATAAATCATGTTTATTCTATTACAGTTGTCTGAATTTTTACCCCTTTTACCCCTCAACCATTCCACCTTCACCCCTCTCTCCTACAGTCAATTCCCACTCTTGTTCCTGTCCATGGGTCACTCATAGATGTTATTTGTCTAGTCCCTTCCCTTTCTTTCCATCACTGTCCTCTTTCCCCATCCCCTCTCGTCACTTCTAGTCTGTTCCATGTCTCCGTGCCTGTGTTTTATTTTGTTAATTAGTTTATTTTTCTGAATAGAGTCCACATATAGGTGAGATCATACGGTATTTGTCTTTCATCAACTGGCTTATTTAACTTAGCTTAATATTCTCCATTTTCATCCATGTTGTCGTAAAAGGTAGGAGTTCCATATT